>NC_050517.1:31799184-31807192 GCF_002922805.2 Oryzias melastigma | reverse complement strand
TAAATTAGCCTATAAAAACCCCAGAAAATAAATTAGCCAAAAACGTTAGCATGTTGCTAAAATATTTGCTAAACTTAATTTTTTTTAAAAAATACTCTAAAGGATCCTTTGGAGCATATTTTGCTCGATATTTCAAAAATTATAAAGTTTATGAATACCAAAAATACAAGCAGAAATCTCCTGAACGTTTTGATAACAAGATTGCTGAAAGTGTGATTGAGTTTTTACGTGCTAAAAAACACACATTAATGCTTATTTAGCAATCACGCAATTAGGTCTGTGAACATTAACTCGTTAATGCATGCGATTAATTGGCCAGAATAAACGCGTTAATATTCAGTAACAAACTTCGAGGAGCAGCGGTCCTTCACTTTGCTTCACCGATCGAGGCTTTCACGGCTTGTTTTTGTTAAAAAACTGCAAATTTTCATAAAATTTAACAAGTAAAACATTGTGATTAATAGTGATTAATCACAACACAAAAGTGTGATAAATCAGATTTATTTTTTAAAAACGATTGACCGCCTTAATTTAAAACAAATGTTGCAAATGTAGAGTTTTGTGTGTGATTTTAATTTACATTTTTAGTTTTATACGCTGATTGTAAGTGTTCAGCAAATACTGCAAAAAAAAAAAAAGTTAAATTAAATTAATAATTAATTAAATTATCCCAGGTTTGGGATTAATTAGTTAATTTAAAAAGAAAAAAAACATTTTGTTTACAGAAACATCTCAAACCAAACTGATTGTGGAAATGTATCTGCAGACATTAGAAGAGGTGATCATGAAACTCTTCAACCAAATAAAAGTAGAATTAATGAGTGGTAATATTCTGTCTCTGACGTCTAAATTCCCATCAGCCATCTCTTCAGTGAAGCGTAATATGAGAAGCCGGAGTCCCTCATTGCATATGTATGACCACTGAGCTGTAGAAAACTAGCTGACATGAGCTAAATGCGATTGATTTCTAAATAAAAGCACATTAGTTAGCAAACCCACTCAGACACGAAGCAGCCGGCTGCTTCAGAGACGGTCCTGATGTCGCATTTCACTAATGCGCCGCATCAGTTTGGCTTCACTCCGTTTATATTCCAGGGAAGCTCTGCAGAAGGGTGGAGGTTAGACCGCTCTGACACTCAGCATTTTATTTTATAACCACTTAGACGTAAATATTGATCAGGATCACTGTTGATGCATAACAAGCCCAAATCATGAGCCTTCCACCTCTGTGCCCGACAGCTAACAGATGTTTGACAGTAAAATGAACATTTGGAACGAAAGCTTTTAGTTGTTCACTGGGAAATGTTTACAAACCTTACTGGTTCAATCTCGTTATGTGTTATGTTGTAACATTGTAACAGAGTTAAAGGTCATTAATTCAAAGTCTTTATTCTCATTACATATAATGAGAGGATCCAAAAAATGAATAAGAAAGATACAAAAGTAAAATAAATATTATCAGCCACTTTAAGCTTTTTGTCATTATTATGTTGGCATAAATAAACAAGAAAAATCTCCTTAAAACTGAACACAAAAATCAACTTTGGAGCCAAACTGGGGCTATAAAGATTTGAAACCAAATTAAAAAAAACTTGAAAGGTTCAAGCTGAAATATTTTTGTTTTAAAAAATGTTAACGTTTCTGAAACTTTCTGGAGTTCTCATCTAAAAGTAGAAAAGTTCCAGTTCTTGTGATATCGCTGGTGTGAATGCTTTTTGCTGAAGATGCTGAAGAAATTTACTGTAAGTGCCGAAGGTATTTTTTGAAAATGCTAAAGCTATTTGGATAATGCTAAAGCTGCTAAAGGACTTAAAGTTCAAGAAATTGACCACAAAGAATTTAAAGAATATCTTAAAAAATGGGAAAAAAAATCCTAAAATACTATTTTAACTCTGAATTAGCACAAAAAAAAACTCAGTAGAAGCCAAATTAGCCAAAAGAGATAGCACGTTGCTAAAATACTGGCTTAACTCCATTAAGCCATTAAAACCTTATCAGATCCCAAATTACCTGAAAGATGCTAACATGTGGCTAAAATACTAGCCTAACTCAAAATTACCCCAGAAAATCTCAGTAGACCCAAAATTAGCCAAAAACTAGCATGTTTCTAAAGCATTAGCCTAACTCAGAATTAGCCCAAAAAAACCCCAGTACATGGAAAATTAGCCAAAAAAAGCAATCACTGTCCTGAATGTAAATGAAAATATCTCAGAATTAGACTTTTTAAAGCTAATATTAAGATAAAAATAATTCTGATTAAAAATAGATTAATTAGAATAAATGATTACAGGTCACGATTAATTAATTACACAAAAAAATAATAATTGCATGACATACAAGACTGGGTTCCTGAATATTTACTGAAAAAATATTTTTAATTAATGTTCTAATGTTCAAAGAGTTTTGAAAATGGTGTTTTCTGTCGTTCCAAAACAGGGTTTTTCTCTCACCTACACACCTAGAGCCTTTTCACATCTGCCCTGCTAGGTTTAACCCGTACAGATGCTGTGGATTTTTCTTACAATGAAGGGAGAGATAAAAGCCAGAAAAGCTGCATTACCTGTGATAATGCTTGTGTGAATGCTTTTGCTGAAAGTAGTTGCTAAAGATGCTGAAATGTTAAATTTACTAAAAGACTGGAAATTTTGTAATAGAACAATGAAAGAGCGCTGAAGTTGACCTAAATTTCTGAAAAATGTGTATTAAAATTGCTTTAAAAACCTTAGCAGATGCCAAATTAGCCAAGAAAGCTAGCTTGTTAGCATATTGCTAAAATACAGTCTAGACTCTAAATTATTCTATTAAAACCTCAGTAGATAAGAAATTCGACAAAAACGTTAACCTGTTGCTAGAATAGAAGATAAATTTTAAATTAGTCTTTGAAACCCCAGTACATAGCAAATTAGCCAAAAGCGTTACCATGTTGCTAAAATAGAAGCTAAACTCCAAATAAGCCTATAAAACCCCCAGTATATAATAAATTAGCCAAAACTTTAGCATGTTGCTATAGTAGAAGCTAAACTCTAAATTAGCCTATGAAATCTCAGTAGATAAGAAATTAGTCAAAAACGTTAGCATGTTGCTAAAATAGAAGCTAAACTCTGAATTAGCCAAAAAAAACCTCAGTATATAACAAATTAGCCAAAAATGTTAGCATGGTACTAAAATACTAGGTAAACACCAAATTAGCCAAAAGAAAACCTCAGTAGATGCCAGACAAGTCAAAAAAACTAGCTTGTTGCTTAAATACTACCTGAACTCAAAAATAGCCTAAAGTTTTTCAGTAAACTAAATTAGCCAAAAACGTTAGCATGTTGCTAATATATGAGCTAAACTCTAATTTAGTCTTAAAAACCCCAGTTGATAACAAATAAGCCAAAAAAGCGAGCTTGTTGCTTAAATATTAGCTAAACTCCAAAATAGCCTTAAATTCCTCAGTAAACTAATTTAGTCAAAACATTAGCATGTTGCTAAAATAGAAGCTAAACTCTAAATTAGCCCAAAAAAAACCTCATTAGATTTCAAATGAGTCAAAAACATGGTTATAATCCGAGCATTAGAACACTTTAGGGATAAAGATAATTGATTTATTCATGAAGTCTCCAACAGAATGAAACAGTTCCAGGTCTGCAGCAGACTCCACTCCCCTCTCATCGTGTCCTTGTTGCCGTGACCCTCGTTGTGCATGTAATGGAAATCTTCCTGCGACTACAAACGCTCACGGAGGACGGCGCTCCTCTTCCACTCCATCGAGCTGCATCTGAGGCAGCGTCAAGGCGGGTGGAGTGAGACGTCTCACAGCGAGCGTGGCGTGTTTGTGGCAAACAGCAAATGTGATTAATGACTTTATTACCACAAAAGACGCACCGCCCACAGCTGACAAGCAGCACGCCAAGTGGAAAAGGAGAGACGCCACACAACATCTGTTGTCACAAACTATGACACGGACAGCAGCCAAACAGCTGGAGGGGAGCCGGCACATTCAGCGCATGACAAGCATCTCATGGAACCCTCCAACGACGAAATCAACATCAGGCTGAGTCACAGACGGGAGGGGGGGCGGAGAGCCCGGGGAGGCTGCTCTTAACCACAACATGAAAGTACGTTTCTCTCAGGGAGGGAGTGGAAGGTAGAAAAGGAAAAATACTTTTCTCACATTTTCATCTTTAATTTGAAGCTCTGTTCTCTCTTCCCTCCAGTTCTGCTTCTTATCAGCAGCAGAATCTCAAACTCTGGGAACGTCTTCTCTTCTCATTCAATCCTCGACCCTCTCCCTTCAGTTCGTACTTTATGGTGTTTACCCGACTAATTCAACTGTCTGGACCTGTGAAGAGATAAAGCCACGTTTTAGTTTGACGTTACTATGACACATCAAACGTGTCATAACTTGACTTTTCCCTCAAACTAAAGACATTAAATCATAAAAAGAACAAAAAAGACCCTTCTATTGCCGCTCTGCAGGAACTATGTTCTACTTCCAGGTGAATTTGGCTAAAAACTATTTTTTTAGCAATATTTGCTAACTTTAAGAGATATATTTCTAATTACTAGAGCTTCAATATGAATGTTTCTAACTAAAACGACAGGATATCACTTCCTATTTTAAGAAATAGTTAGTTCTAGTTCCAGTGGCTGATTTCACCAATCAGAGAAAAAATGACCAGTTTAATTTTTAAAACCACAAAAAAACTAAGTTTCCTTCATATGTGGTAGAATTAAAAAGTTCCAAAGGTCTTATTTTGATACTAAAAGAAGTTTATTCAAAATGATTCAGTGGTTAGGAGATATTCAGGTTTAGAAATGTTCACTTCTGAGGACAGATTTGTGTTGCTGGCGGTCAGGATGCAGTAAGAACAGAGAAAAACATTTTTATTTGTTTTATTTGTTTATTTGTTTTGAGGGTGAAATCTGTATCCGCTTAAAGTGAAAGAAAAAACATTGAAAACGAAAAAAAAAAAAAGTTAAACTTGTAAATACATACTGAAAACTTTAAGGAATTATTGAAACTTTAAAAAAAATAAATTTGAACATTTAAAAACATAATATTGAAAATTTAAAAAAGAAAAAAAAAGTAAATTTGAAACTCAAAAAATAACAAACTATTACCAATTAAAAAAAATAATTGTTTTTTTGTACTTTCAACGTTCCTTTTAGTGTTTTTCATTCTTTGTGTTAATTTCCCTGTTTTTAATTTTACATTTTTGCTTTTTTTCTCTCAAATTTAGAATATATTTTCAAGTTTTATTTCAAGTTTTCAACTTTTCTTTAATTTTCTTTTGTTTCCAAACACTGATTTTTTCAGTTAAGATTGTCTGTTTTTTCAAATTTTCATTTTGTTTTTTTCGTTCACTTTAAGATTTGACTAAAAAAACGAATGGAGAATTTGGAAAAAAATAATAAAATTCAAAAGGACTTTTAAAATCAAACTTACATATTGAAAACTTAAAAAATATATAAAATCAGGAAAAAAGAAAGTAAATTTGAAACTTAAAAAATAAAACACTAAACTGTTACCAATTAAAAATAATGTTTATTTGTACATTCAACTCTGCTATTTTTGTTTATATTTTCAAGTTTTTTTATAGTTTTCTTTTTTTCAAATTTACAATGTGTTGTTTTTAAACTTTTATTTTTTTCAGTTACAATGTCTGTTTTTCTGTTTTGTTCACTTTAAGTCGATCCTGATTCGACTTCATACATTTTACAGTATGTGAATCATATCAGATTAATTTATACATTCAAATCATAAAATAGATTATTAATGTATTTTCAAACAAAGGTGCCTAAATGTATAAAATTAAAATTGAATTGAAGAATTGAATGAATACAAAAAAATCAGAATTGAATCGATTCAGGTTCTTGTGAATCGAATCGAATCGTTTCTGGAAACTGTAATTGATACTCAGCCCGAGTGAACGTGGAACGACTTTTTTTATTTTTAGCAACACTCACCAATTTTAAGATACAATATTTCAATTTTTCTAATTACCAGAGCAATATACTTCAAGTGTTATACTTTCAAGAAATGGCAGGACATCATTACATTTTCAAAGAAATCTTACTAAGACAAATAATTCTATATAAAAAAAAAAAAAGTTGTCAATTCAATTTTCTTTTTAAATCCACCAAAAAGGACATTTCCCAGAGCCCCGCCCCTTTCATGTATTATAATTAAAAGTTCCAAATGTCTTCTTTGAAACCAAAATAAGTTTATTCCATATGGAATGGTTGGGAGATATTCAGGTTTAGAAATGATCTGTGTTTCTGGTGGTCAGGATGCTGAAAAACAGAAAAACATTTTTATTGTATATTTTTATTTTTGTTTTAAGAATGAAACTATTCCAGTTTGAGGCTGTTTTGGTTTTTTAAAGTACTATCTATAAAGAATTCCTCAAACAGACTGTCTGGAGGGGAGAAGTCTCGCCTGGAAGCGACTTTTAGTTCCACCAAATTCAAAGAATCCGTCTCCACCGTGGATGGACGAAACCATGAAAGGTTCCTGTGAGTCCATTTATGTGGCGGCCTCAGCAGGTACCACACCGTGAACGGCGGGTCAGAACTCTGCATCTGATGAAGTAAAGAGGGATGAAAAATGGAGGACGGGGCGGAGTCGGGGAGGCGAAAAGAAAAGCTGAGTGAGTCAGGAGGATGGAGAGTACAGAGGCGACGCTTCAGGCGCTTCTCATCAGGCCGAGCAGAAGAAGAGCGACCTGAACGGAGATCCAGATTAGGATCGACACTGACAGCTCGGGTCCATGGAGGAATGCTGACTGAGCTCCGTCAGTCTGCCAGAGGGGACTCGGCTCCTCCAATTAAGACCGAGGCCAACGCTGATGTTCGAGGCGTCGGCGTGGCGTTCATCTCATCGACTGAGGAGGACACGGATGTGAGAAAGGTCGTCTATGAGGCTTCCAGTTTCTGAGAAAAGTGATGATTTCAAGTTAGTTAGTGACAAAAATCCATGTCGGGAGGGGGTCGGCTGCAGCCTCGATGCAAAGCAGGACTCCAAATGCAAACTGGGAAAGATTTGTAGCCCAATAACAGCAGAAACACAAACTCTAGAGTCTGTGAGGACAAGTCCTTAACATCTGATATCCAATAAAAGTTTAAAAACTTTCTTCTGAAATTCATCTGCTTCATAATCTGAGCTCAGTAAGAAGAAAAGAAACATCAGAGCATCACTAGCTGTTTCCATGACACCTATAGGCGAGCTACGTGGGAGCGGCGAGCTACGTGGGAGCGACGAGCTACGTGGGAGCGGCGAGCTACGTGGGAGCGGCGAGCTACGTGGGAGCGGCGAGCTACGTGGGAGCGGCGAGCTACGTGGGAGCGGCGAGTAACGTGGGAGGGGCGAGAGCGGCGAGTTACGTGGGAGCGGCGAGTTACGTGGGAGCGGCGAGTAACGTGGGAGCGGCGAGTTACGTGGGAGCGGCGAGCTACGTGGGAGTGGCGAGCTACGTGGGAGTGGCGAGTAATGTGGGAGTGGCTACGGATGAAGGGATTCTGGGAAATGGTGTTTTTACAAAGAGGCTGTGGGTCCAACAGTTCTGCATGACATGCTGAACGTTGGATGAGCTGAGATGCTGGGGGATTTCTAATGGTGTCCAGTTGTTGGTCATGTGACTCTTTTAATTAAAAAAAAAAAAAAAGTGTTTTCATTGCAATTTTATAAAATACGTTGATTTCAATGCCTCAAAAACAAACTCCTCCAAACATAAAAACTAGGGCTGGGTATCGATAGTAATTTCCACAAACGATTCGATTCACAAGAGTCTGGATCGATTCAATTCTGATTTTTTTCGATTCTTTCGATTCTTCGATTCAGTTCTTTGAAAACATTTGGATGCTGTTGATTTTCGTGGGAGGAACGAAGTAAGAATGACTCTAGGATGACGTCTTGAAACGGGCGGAGCTTCAGGAATCGAGTTGTTTTACTTCTGGGTAGGAAAAAACTCTCGAAATTTAACTAACATTTCATTAAAAAATATTTTTTAGTGGTTCAAAGGTA
>NC_050517.1:31795659-31799126 GCF_002922805.2 Oryzias melastigma | reverse complement strand
AAAAAAAAAAAAAAAAAAAAAAAAAAATCCATTGCAGTTTTGTGAAATATAATAATTTCAAAACGCCTCAAGAATCCTCCGAGTGCAAAAACCTTTTTCACTAAATGAGAGTTTTTTAGAAATTGTCGTGTTTCCGTTACATGAATTTATTATTGCAAATCCAATTTGTGCAATTTTATAGTCAATGGAAACTCAACTACTGACGGATTTTAAATGGACTTGTTAAGATATAAAGACACAAAAACTCGTGTTACTGTTTGTGCTTTTTAGATTTATAACTCGGTCAGCTGGGCTTGTTTATACGACGGAGTATTAGGGCCACCAAAACAAAAAAAAGTAATATTACTTTTTTTTTTTTTTTTTTATGGCCCTAATACTCCGTCGTATGTTTACAACGAAGTTCTAACATGAAAATGAAAATAAAAGTAGCAAAAACGACTGAACAGTTATTGTTACGGAATTAAAAGTAAAATAAGTAAATAATCTACCAGGGAAACATATTTACAGAGGTTATGATTCCTCATTTCACAAATGTTTGGTCTTCTTGTTGCGTTCCATCCAACTTTACTAAGAGTAAATAAAGAGACGTAGAGTTTCAGTTTGTAACGATTGGGGGCTTGTCCGGGAAAAGGCAGTCATTCGATTTCTTTATTTCTGGTCCAGTTCCAGTGTTTGTGCGATCATGACCTTCTCAGAGTTGTCTGTCCATTTCTGACTCCTCCCTGATTCCACCGTGGCGGTTGACATCACCATGACCACGCCCTGCTCCGCCCCACGGTCGTCAGGGAGATCCCCGTCACTTAACCCCCTCCCCCGTCCTCCGTCAGCGTCCTGCTGCTGAACGCCAACAGACTTTTCTGACCAGACACAAACTATGCTTCAGTTTACCCAGAAAAAAATCGATTTATTTCCATTTCATGAAAATTTCAAACCAGTTAAGGATTTCTTTAACGTCTCAAATAAAGTGCAATAGACTTTCTCTGTTAAAACAGATATTTTTGTTCTGGGATTCTAAAACCAGCCTCACTCTCTGACTTCTGCTGAACAGAAATGCTCATCTCAAGGCTTCGTTCACCAACATCATTCTTTGTGTTTTGTGAAGGTGGTCAGAACGCTCACAGCATCATAAATGTGGATGTGACAGAGATTTATGAGAGGAAGAGGCTCCACTCTGCCAGATTAAAAGGTGAAATGAACCACAGCCAGAACACCGACACCATTGATCTTAAAGGACAGAAATACATTTAATCTGTAATGATGGAAAAATAATAATTCAACAAAAATGCATCAATAAAACCAACATGTATGAGTGACGGTCAACACGGATTAAACACAATATTTTAAATGCAAAAAACTGTGTTGGATAAATAAATTCACTGAATATTGTGAGAAAAAAACAACAACTGTGTGCTGCTGATCTGCATAAAAATACAAAGATTTAGTCTCATTCAGCAAGCAGGAATTCCTCATCTACAACATGTTAATTAGGGAACCGATTAAAAAAATTAACTAATTAATGGGAAAAAAAAACGTAAAACTAATTAACACATGCAAAAAAATCCAGGTTAAAGTCCCACCAGGCAGCCTCACAAAACAAGAATTTCTCACTGATGTTTATTTGACATTTTCCTGGAATTCTTTTTTTTTTCCCGATTTTTCTTTTTTCCTCAAACATTTTCATTGTTGTGTTTGTAAAGAATAATAAAACCATTTTTGGGAGAATTTTGACCAGCTGGATTTCAGATCGGCCCGACTGGAGTCTACACAGGTGTGGGCGTGTCCCTTCCGTCGTGGAAGGCGTGCAGTGGGCGGGACTTTTGCGGGGAACCGCGGAGTTTCCGCGATTTCTAGACAACACCGGTGCTCGTTATTGTGGAAAACTCCTGTTCCCAAAATAAAATAACGACCGGTTTCCTCGTTGGATTTCTCATAGCAGAAAGCTCAGTTTGGCTCCGCCCCCCACTGCCAGCGCTGCATTACAGCCGTCAGATTGACTTTTGTTCTCCGGCTTATTTATTAAAATAAAGATCGCTTTTGTCCAAAACACTACAAAGAAATTAAATAATCAAATGAAAAAGGAGAAACATTTGTTTTGTCTGACAAATACAAGAAATGACTTTAATACCGTAGAAAATCCAGTTTGACGAATGAATATGACATGAAGATCGATTGAAATAATTGATTATTTTAAAATCCAGCCTTAGAGACATCAATGCTTTTAGTGACCTGCTCCCATTTACATCCACGGTTACATTATTGACATAAACAATTACAAATATGATAAACATGACAATAGAATCTACTGAAAAAACATGAATTACAGCATCAACTTTAGATGAACTTGTTTTAAAAAAGCTTCACTGATGAGTCTACATGTTGACTTACAGCTGAGTCACTTTTATCTCAAGCTGCAGATGCTAAGCGCTAACGCCCAGGATCGGATCCAGGAAGTGAAGGGTAATGAGTGTCTAAAGGCTGATGGTATGTTGCTGCAGCGTCAGAAGGAGACAGAACACGGAATCATCAGTCAACATTAAACTGAGACACGTGTTTAATTGTGGTAACGACACGCCGAGCTCCTCATAGAACCCCATCAGTCATCCTGTGAGAAACTCAACTTTTGGACCTGAAGTGGCTTTTTTAACGTACAGTTTGAAGAGCAGAAAGAGGCCTTTGAGACGGGACTGTCAGGCATCCCAGAATAATTAGGAAACGGTGCTACGGTGAGAACTGTACCAGAGGACAAATGTTCTTAAAGGTTTTGTTAGTCATCAATGCTACTTTAGGTTCCTATGAACACCTGAGGCAGCAGTGTGGAGGTAGAGCGGTATCTGAACATCGCAGGTTTGGTTCCCATGTGTGACAGAAGAGTCTTTGAGCAGGAACCTGGTTCCCATGATGCTCCTGGTGGTTAGACTAATTGGTGACTCTAAATCAGGGTCCCAAACCTTTTCTAATGAGGGCCACATAACTGTTTCCTCCTCTGATGGGGGCGGGGTCGGTTTGTAGGCTAACAGAAAAAGTGGAACGATCACAACCTAAACGTGAACATTTATGGTTTTCCAGAAACCCACACATATTAAATTTAAAATAATTCATTTTTGTGATTTTCACACAAAAAATAATGATATAACATTTTAAAAACTAGATATATGGCATTACCTGAGATAGATTAATAGCTGAAAACACTGACGTTGATAGCTATTAAAATATTAGTGAAATGCCAAATTAGCCTAAAAAACTGGAAAAAAGCCTAAATTAGCCAAAACAGCTAGCATGTAGCTGAAATTTTGGCTAAATAATAAATTAGCCTAAAAAAACAGGAAACATGTCTAAAAACACTTTGGGGGGCCATGCCAAATGTGGACGGGGGCCGCATCCGGCTCACGGGCCGTAGTTTGGGGACCACTGCTCTAAATCACATGAGTCAAAGTCAAGGCCCGGGGGCCGGATCCGCCCCTCCAGGT
>NC_050517.1:31779030-31795241 GCF_002922805.2 Oryzias melastigma | reverse complement strand
ATTCAGTTTTGTAATTTTCACAGAAAAAATAATGATATAACATTTTAAAAACTAGATATATTGCATTACCTGTGATAGATTAATAGCTGAAGACGCTTAAATTGACAGCTGAAATTGCTGAAGCTGATAGCTATTGAAATATTAGTGAAATGCCAAATTAGCCTAAAAAACTGGAAAAAAGCCTAAATTAGCCAAAACAGCTAGCATGTAGCTGAAATTTTGGCTAAATAATAAATTAGCCTAAAAAAACTGAAAAAATGTCTAAAAACAGTTTGGGGGGCCATGCCAAATGTGGAGGGGGGCCGGATCCGGCTCACGGGCCGTAGTTTGGGGACCCCTGCTCTAAATCACATGAGTCAAAGTCACGGCCCGGGGGCCGGATCCGGCCCCCCAGATCATTTAATTTTATTGTTATTAATGACCCGATGTTATCTTATGCTCATTTCTAACTTATATAATCTTTATAAAATATATTTTTATAGAGAGTAAAACATTCAAAGTTATTTAAGGTTTAAGTTGATTTATCCTGGAATAATATTCCTGCATTTTTATTATTCATAATTATGTTAAAAAGTTACAGTTTTAAAGTTTTAGAAATTGACATTCTGGTAACTTTTAGGAATATTTGGTATTTACTAAGAGTTTTTAGGCTATTTTGGAGTTTAGCTAATATTTCAGCTACATGCTAGCATTTTTAGCTAACCTAGGTTTTTTTTAAAAGTTTTTTTAGGCTAATTTGGCATTTGAGCTAATATTCTAGCTGCTTATCAGCTTCAGCGTTTTCAGCTAGTAGTGTTCAATAAATGTTTATCCTGTTTGGTCCGTGACCTCAGGTGAGTTTTAGATTTTGGCCCGTTGTGGGATTGAGTTTGACACCCCTGGTTTAGGTCAGTTGAGTGTTAGCATTAGCCGTCCCATGGGTGATTCCATTATACGTTAGCATCAAGCTAGTGGACTTTAGCATTATTCGTTATATCAATTTCTGCTTTAATGGATCGATTATTGATCTAAACTTAGATTGATTTATTAACACAGTCCTAATTTCTAATGTGCTGCCGCTGTGCATCTTAAATAACGACAAAGGCTTTTTGATTGTGGCTAAAATCTTTGAAAACAGATCAAAATATGATTGGAGTGGGACTTTAATGACTCACAGAAAAAAAGTTTGTCTTCTGTGAAATTAAAAAAGATAATTTAACTGAAGTGACCGTCCTGAACAACAGACTTGTGGAGCAAAAGATAAATACGCATTGACTGGAGTGATGCTGCTGACATGATCTTGGTGCTCAGCATTTCTCATCAGAGCTGGAGGAAATCTGCCTCCTTGATTGGATATTGATTGAAATTTAGGAGACCACAAACAATCAAAATATGAGGTCAAGCTAGCCGCTACTTGAGATTTGGATCTGGTTCTCTCTGGGTTCCATCAGTTCCCCACAGAGGTGTTCTTCTTCTCATCCTTTTTCCTCTGCGTTCCTGGAAGTTTCATTTAGCAGAGATAATCCGAGATAAAAGCCTTCCTTTGACGCCGTCCTTCGTTCGTCCTCAGAGCCGCTCCATAAGCTCCACATCTCATCTGCCAATTTAAATGAAGCAGACCTCTGCGAGATCACATGAGCGCGTTTGTCTGTAGGTGGTTTTGCTTCAAGAACATTCAGAAAAGTCCTTTGAAGTTCACGGCTGGAACAGAATTTGCTATCTGCTGCGAAATGAAGGTTTGGCGTTTCAAAGAGAGCGCCGTTCCTCTTCTGTTCATGCCTCAAAGGTAACGCGACATAATGAGGGAGCGCATGTGGATGGAATTATTCACCAGCCATTCTTGAAGCTCACTTTCTGAAGTCGTTCTTATGAATTTGTTGTTTGTACACTTGGACTTCCTGTTTACTTCCATCAGCAGAACAACAGCTGGGATTCACTTTGACTCTCTTCCTTGCAGACTGATGCTCACAGCTCAGACTGGAGGTTCAACCTCAATAAGAAGACTTTGTAGGAGTTGGATTGATCCCATCAGAAAGACAAAGTCAGCTGGATTCATATCTACACGGTAGAAAGTGAAACATACGATCAATTAACAAAAGTTCTGTGGTTTGTTACTTTTTAAAATATTAGTTTTTATCAAATTATATTTTTGAGAGGCACAAACCAGCAACTCAATTTTTTTAATTTGATGAAAACTAATAAGTTTAAATGTAACAAATTAATTGATCCAATGTTTCACTTTTTACAGTGCCATTCACAACACACAAAGAGGCAAAACTCAAAGTCTGTTCCAACACAACGGTCACCACCAACACACAACTGGTCAAAACTGAAGACACTGGATGCAAATCAACTGCAGCGGATATGAGGACAGTTCTAGAACCACTGAGCAGCTTTTTAAAGAAGGATAACAGAGAAATGCAAGTTAGAACCAGATTGACACCAAGACCGAGACCTGATCCAGCACCAAGATCCAGACCAAGACCAAGACCTTATCCCACACCTAGACCCAGACAAACACCCAGAACCAGACCAAGACCATATCCCGCACCTAGACCCTATCCCGCACCAAAACCCAGACCAACACCAAGACCCAGACCAGCACCTAGAACCAGACCAACACCAGGACGCAATCCCCTACCAAGACCCAGTCCCAGACCAAGACCCTATCCCACACCAAAACCTAGACCGAGACCAAGACCCACTCCAGTCCCTAGAACCAGACCAACACTAAGACCCTATCCCGCACCAAGACCCAGACCGGCACAAAGGCCTGAACCTGAACTGGACCCAGACGAAGAACAAAAATTCTGATGACATCTGGGCCACAGTTATTGGCCATGTGTTGGTTCATGGAATGACCATGAGGGAATCGGGTCAAAAGTTCAACCCTCAACTCAGCAGGTTCACTGTGGCATCAATCATATGAACATCCAACAAGAAAGACTGAAGACGATTGTAGCTGTCTGGGACAAAGTCAGTGGTTCAACACTTATTACCAATTTACTTTTTCTTCCTCCTTGTTCTCCATTTCTCACTGTAATCCGATTACATTCAAGATTTAGTGTTTGTAACATGTACAAAAGATAACTATACAATCAGGAACACCTGTTGGAGGACATAGACATGACTTGGGATGAAATTGAGTTGATGTTTGTGAAGGCTGGATCATCTCCCTCTGTCGTCTGGCTAGTGAGAACTGTTGGTGTTCAACCATCCATCTCTACATCCAACCACCAGAGGGAGCTCTCACCAGAGCACAGACAGTCCCTGCTCCCTTCCTCCACTACATCTCCCATGATCCATCACTCTCTGGTGAAGCCTTTCTCAGCTGTCTCTCATCATCTCATCAACCACTCTGTGTAGATTTCCCTCTCCAACCTCTGCTCAGTGCGAAGTCTTGTTTAGTTAGCTAACAGTCTGAGCGTACCGCCTTTGTCTGTTTTGACTCCTGCCTGTTTTTTCTCCATCCTGCCTTGCTCTCTGTGTTTGACCCTTTTTCTGGACTCTGACTACGTTCATGTCTCGCCTTTTGCTCATTAGACCGTTTGCACATGGACCCAAACGTCTCAGCCTCTTCATCACAAGAACATTGACTGTGATGTGGATGAAGTCCTCTGGCCTGATCAGCACAGAGGAAAGATGGTGAAGTGCAAAAAATGTTTTGTCTAATTTGTTAGGGGGGCTTTACTATTTTATCTACCACTTTGGATTCAGTGTCAAGTGTTTTGTTGTGTTTGTTAGTTTTGACAATAGTATTGATTGTTAAAATTGAGCTTTTGACTCAAGTATTTTGAATATTTAGCCTATATTTTAAAACCGTGTTTGATGTTTGGGGAAAATGGTCAAATGTTTGGGAAAATGTGTTTCAGCACTTGGGAAAAACTGTCATACAGGCTGGGCGATTATGGCCAAAAAATACAATCTCGGATTTTTTTCATCCATCCATCCATCCATCTTCTTGTCCGCTGCTTCCCTTTCGGGGTCGCGGGGGTGCTGGAGCCTATCCCGGCTACTGAAGGGCGAAGGCGGGGTACACCCTGGACAGGTCGCCAGTCTGTCACAGGGCCTCAGTCACATACACATTCACTCTCACATTCACACCTAGGGGTAATTTAGAGTCACCAATGAACCTATGAAGCATGTTTTTGGACGGTGGGAGGAAGCCGGAGTCCCCGGTGAAAACCCACGCATGCACGGGGAGAACATGCAAACTCCACACAGAAAGGTCCCAGTCGGGATTCGAACCGGGGCCTTCTCGCTGTGAGGCGAGAGCGCTAACCACTGCGCCACCGTGCAGCCCCAATTTTTTTCATCAAATTCTAATTTTAATGGATTTTTTTCTTACTCTTTTTACTTTCCTTTAACAAAGATTTAAAATGATAGAATATATTTAAACAAAAACTATTTTATTTTAACATTTCTGTAAATTGGCTCAAACACAAAGTGCAAAAAAAATAAAATAAAATCCAGATTTTCCCAAAAATTAAACCTCTAAAACAACAAATTTGAATGAATTCATTAAAATCTCTACTTTTAATGCACTAAAAGTATTATTTTCTTGCTTAAACGTAAAAATGTCCTTACTGTGACTGATCAAAGTATTTCGGCCTTCCATCTGAATGCAAAGAACAGAATGTTCCAACAAACAACCTGCAAGAAGAATTCATACATTCATAAACTATTAAAACACGTCGGATCCTCACATTAAAAGATGATTTCCTAACTACGTTCATCATCTCCCGTAACAGTCCGACTCCTTCGTGGATCATATTAACCGTCTCTGGCCACGCAGAACGGCGGTGGGTGAGGATGGCGCTCTGATGTACGTTTTCTTAATGTGATAACAGGATGTGAGGCTGAGATTACACGTGAACACGTGTTTACGAATGAGAGTCGGCTCTTCCACTTGTGAGGAAATGGAGCGTTTCTAGCTCGGCCACGGCCTGCATGCAGACTGAGGGCTCATTCAACACAATTTGGTTTTTTATATTCATTTTATTTATTAATTCAACAGCTGGAGGTCTATAGAACCACTGGAATTAATTTATTAATTTAAATGTCTTTATTTTCATCTCACCTTTAACTGATGGGGAAGACAACAGAACAGTGATGAGTATTTGTGAAGATTGTTGTGTATTTGTGAAGATTGTTGAGTATTTGTGAAGATTGTTGAGTATTTGTAAAGATTGTTGAGTATTTGTGAAGATTGTTGTGTATTTGTGAAGATTGTTGAGTTTTTGTGAAGATTGTTGAGTATTTGTGAAGATTGTTGTGTATTTGTGAAGATTGTTGTGTACTTGTGAAGATTGTTGTGTACTTGTGAAGATTGTTGTGTATTTGGCCCAGATTTGTTTCCACTCCACATATAAACTAAGCGTATTTCAGGCTTGCATGAGTCGTGGTGTTCACGCACAGAAACACAAACACACACGTCACGCTACACAACCAGACAGGCAGAAGGAATCGATTAGGGTCCAGCTCCGTCTCAGAGAGCGCCGTTCTCTCACCTAAGACCCCAATTTATCTGACTCGACTTTTATGTAAATGAGTGTTTCTGCGACACAAAGTGTGTTTCGCTTCAGCTGATCGGTTTGGTTCTTCTGTTTTACTTTTGTTATTCAGTTTTACTGAATGGAAGTTGTTTGGAGAAAATTATCTTAGTGAAATAATTTCAATATTGAATGAATTTCCCCAATCAAGTCTTAGTCATAACTGCCCTTATAGATGGATACAGTCTGTCTGGAGGGGAAAGATGATCAATAGTCAAGGACCTAATCAGAACTTTTCCACTGAAAAACACAGACACTGACCAATAAGGTCTTGAGGACCATGAGGGGTTTCTCCTGTCCCGACAACTATTGGCCTGGAGCCACTTATGGCCCTCATAGGAGATTTATATGTGGACCATTTTACAGGACTTTGTCTTTTGGTGGCGGAGACCCAGAGTACTCTGTTCAGGTTGGCTCCTCCCATTAAAAGTGGATGATGAATCTGATCCAACTTTTCATTAAAGTCCCCATGACAATTGCTTGTATTAAAAAAATGTTCCCAGTGTGTTTTAATGATGATTATGAAGTTTTTAACCAAAATCCTACAACCTAAATGCCGTAAAAAGACATTTTTTATGTTGATCTGAAGCCTCCGTTTCCAAAATCTTCTCTGAGGGGGCGTGGCTTTTGGAGCTGAGCAGAGTTGCTCCGTCCCGGGTTTTTATAATTGAAATCCTTGATTTCTTTATTCTAAAACAGAAAGTGGACCTTAAACTCTAAACGGCACTCAAACATCTGTCAAAATGGTTCAGCTATGAAGACAAACTGCTTGATGGATTGTTGGAGCATTATGGGTAATGTAGTCAGGATCCTGGTGGAGTGAAACAGTTTAAAGGAGTTAGAAACATTTGACATTTGATATTGTTTTTTTCTTTAACCAGAGAGCCACAATGGAGGGTTAAAGAGGCGATTGTGGCTCAGGAGTCAACGGTTGGAGACCGCTGGACCAGAGCGTGATGTTAGACCGTCACACAGCATAACGACGTCCAGCTTAGATTGGCTTTCCAAAAACGTCACAATATTTTCACCACACACACGACAATGGTACGTTCCATTCTTATAACATTCCTTGAGGTGACTGAGTGATCTTCAAGAGAACCACAGGACTCACAGGTCAACCTGAAGTATGGATGCATCCCAACAAAACCTAAAGAAAGACACAAATCATCTGGTGTTCATAATAATATACGAAACACGATCATCATGTTCAGATTTATGGAAAGGTAGAATTAGACACCAGCTGACTGATCTCAGGAATGTCAGTCAGGCAGAACGTCCGGCCCAATCCTCACCGGATAGCCGACTCGGTTCTCAGATACTTCTCTGGTCCAACTGCTCACCGAGGAACAAAGCGTTACAGATTCTCATGAACGTTTTGTGACAGAGACTAAAGTCTGTGGTGAGAGCGGTTAGTAATGGATGAAGGACGAGGAGGCGAGGCATCGCTGGAGCAGGACACGAGATCATAGGACATGAAGTCTGTCTTCCTGAGCAGCAGGAGGATTTATTCGTCTGCTGCTGTTTGTTTGCTTCCAGATTCTTTTCTAAATTCACAAACCCAAAAAGAAAAATTAAAAAATCATTTTTTGTTAAGCTGATCTGATGACAAACAGCCTCTGAAGAGAGAGGAGTCGGACACGGACGTGGTAACACGTGGGACCATTAGGGTATTTATGGTCTTTGAGGGCCGGCGCCTCATCTTCATCCTATAGAGATGAGCAGGTGTGAGTGAAGGAGGAGAATATGATCAAACATCTCCTGATCAAACGTCTGATGCTGCATGAAAGGAAACGAGGCACAAGCTGGAGTTTTGGAAACAACAAATATATAAAGATATTAATGAGAATCTGCAAATAAACATTCAAATAATAATAATAAATAATATTTTTAAACATTTTCATACAGTAAAAGTGGCATTAAGCTTAAGTTTGTAATGAAAAATATAAAGTTTTGTGTTTTCCGTGCTTCTGTTTCAGCTTAATAAATAAATGTATGAAGTTTTTGTGTCCTTTGGATAATTAGTTCTCACCAGCTCGCTAAAAAAGGATGCTTTTATTTTTGATAAATTCTGTGTAGTGACTCACAACAGAACAAACAGGCCTCCAGGTCTGCCTGTTTTCTCCTGCTCTCTGAGACATGCTGCCGTTCGTCTGCAGTTTTGTCACGGCCTGACGGTTGGGTGGCGTGCGCCCGGGTCTGTGGGCAGCCGTGTTGGGAAGCATAGCGTGACACGTTGGAGACGAGGCAGAGGACTCGGTGCAAGTCGAGCGTCTCACAGAGCGCCCGAGGGAAAGCATCACTTCTCCAATTAGGAGAGCAGGCTCCCTGCTGCATCCGCCGCTAAAGACACGGATTCAGGTTCCCAGTCTGCTGCAAAATGGATCACTTCTGAATTGTCTAGAAACTTCTCGAGAATGTAGCCAGAGAAGTTTTAGTGACTTAAGTTCCTCAAAACTTAACAAAAGGAAACAAACATCCCCCTCTGACCTGCACTTCATTTACCCGTGAAGAAAAGTTGGAAAGTTTTCCATACGGCGAGGGTATGTACGTCTCCGGGTCGGTGTGTGAGAGGGAGAACTTGGGAAGCTTCGCACTAATGAGCAGGCCTGAGGGTTCCTCAAGTTTGACTTCATCCTGTTCTCTCTGATCAGAGCTGATCAGAGCCAAAACACACGAGCAACAAAGCTGTGAGAAGGGAAGAAAACCATTCCAGCTCCACGGAGTCGGCAATAATGATCTTATCCCTCCAGAGATCAGGTTTTTGAGGGTGTAAAGTCAAGGACTAACCCAGCGAGAATCGATGGAGCCGGTGGACGGCTTTGCTCATAATTTACAAATCAATAAGGCAGAGCGAGAGTGGAACCACACAGAACAGATTCTCCTGAGGCCTGAGCTGTCGTTATCAGAAATCCCGTTTTGTGTTCATGCCGAATTCTTGATTAGCATCCCAGTAAAAAAAAAAATTAACAATTTGAAGAATATTCTTGAAGTACTAGAAAGTAATAGACGTTAGGTCTGTGGATTTTTAAAATCTTTTTCTGTTCTTAATTAATCAAAGTTTAACAGGAAGTCTAATTAAAAATATTAATTTAAAAATATTTCTTTAAGAATTTTGAAAATTCATATAAAGATGTTCATCTAGTCAGCAATTTATGTATAGATCGACCGAGCGTTAGCATTAGCCGTCCTATGGGAAACCCCACTATACGTTAGCATCAAGCTAGTGAACTTTAGTATTTTACGATAGATTGACCTCTAGTTTTATGGATCGAGTTTCATTTTTACACAGATTTGTGCTGTAAAAATCAAATGAATTAAATAAATTGTTTAAATTTACTTAATCTTTGATCTGTATATATCTTGTCAAACTTTTTGTTGTAGAATTCCTAATAAACATTCAACATGAGCTCATAAATCCCTCAACAATCTGTTGTTAGAACAAGCAGACAAAAAATAATGCTTAGACGCAGAATAAAATACAGTAGAAGCAGGATAACAAGTAAATAAAGCACACAAACACACACAGACATGCAAACGCACAACTGTCAGGTTGTGTGGAGGAGATGGACGGTGATCGGCGGTGTCTGTGTGTCAGCTCCTCTTCCTCACAACGCTCTAATGAGGCAACACACAGCCCTGACTGACACATCCAGTTCAGCAGGGTCATCAATTAATAACCCATATTCATAAATAACCACTACGTACCAGGGGACGACTACAAAAACACTCAGGAACTAGACCAATGGATTATTGTGATGACAAAGTACATTTTTGACAAATTACAGCAAAATCCTGATTCCAATCAGACAGTGAAGACACAAAAAGTTTTAAAAAAAAAAGTAAACTCTGGGGGCATTTCTCAAAAGTTCAATTGCTTCTTAAAATCTTTTTCAAGACAACAGATGGAACAGCGGGGAACGGGAGCCGTCCATCAAAGCCAATCAGCTGCATAGCCTGAAAATGGGTCCAATCGAGGGGAACGGACAGCCTCTCCGTGAGCACAGTTAAGGGTAAGAAAGCAAAATTGCTGAAACTGTGTCAGAAACTTCTGTTGGTGGAAGCCGCCGAGCTGCAAAGATGAATAGAGATCGTTTGGAGATGAATAGAGAGCAATCTCTGAGAATTATGGGAACTGGTGGAAAGTCATTTGGATAGGTCTGCAGGCGAACAGAACTGTTGAAAGCATTTTTCCCTTACGTTAAGAAGTCAGTATTTAGAGATGACTTTTAATTTTAAATGTGTTCAAAATTCATTTTAGATTGTTGGACGCTCCAGCAGGGCCGTCTCCTTGCTGTCACCTGCTTCTTTATATCTGTGATGATGCTAAAGTATGGAAAGAAAATAGACTCACCCCGATTTGTGTGTGTAATTCTTGATAAGAGGACTCATATATTACATTTTGTGCAAGTTCAAAAATTATGAAAAAAAAAAGCAAAATAAAATGTGCACATGCACAAATGAAAATGACAACATCTTCAACCTAAATTACGCAAAAATCACTTGGCCGTGGACCACGCCTCTGGCTTGTCTTGGTCCTGGACTTCACCTCTGGCTTACCTTGGCTGTGGACCGTGCCTCTGGCTCGTTTTGGCCGTGGACCGTGCCTCTGGCTCATCTTGGCCGTGGACCACACCTCTGGCTCGTCTTGACCGTGGACCACACCTCTGGCTCGTCTTGGCCGTGGACCACACCTCTGGCTCGTCTTGGCCGTGGACCACGCCTCTGGCTCGTCTTGGCCGTGGACCACGCCTCTGGCTCGTCTTGGCCGTGGACCCCAACACCACCTGTCCCCCAGTCCTATTTGGCTAAACTCTATTCAAACATGTAGTTGTAGAGTTAGATAAGCTCATTCTTTAATAGTCCTGGTAAATCACGTCGTCCTGGGAGAGGATCTCTCCTTCATGTGGACATCCCTGTGGTTTTGTTTATATTTTATGACTAACTTTCTGCTTCTGCAAAATTGCAGAGATGAAGCCTAATGAGGGAATTCTTTTGTGATATTGGGCTATATAAATAAAATAGAATTGAATTGTTTGCACAGTTATTGTCACTCGAGCAACAATTAATGGTTCCTTGTCCAGTCTGAAGGGTTAAGTGGGTTGGGTGGGGTGGGGTGGGGGGGGGTGACGTATCACCAACTTCAGCCTTACTTACATGTTTCATAACGACCTGTATGTCACCTGAAGCAAAACCCTAGAAAAAATGTACATGAAAAATTTTCTCTACTGAGCGTTCAACAACCTTGATGTTTCGTGCGGGTCACCTGTGTTCCAACAGGTTTGACCATTTTCCACAGGTAGGGGCAGCTTAAACTGATCCCCTTTAATTGAAGTAAAAGTGCAAATTCAGCCTTATACAAATAAAGATCCTTTAGTGTCTGTGTTTCCTCAGGTCCATTCTTATTAGAACAGATATTTGAGGAATTTTTCAAAAGTTCTTGGTTCTGCTCATGTTGACTCTCAGCAGGGTCAACAGTCAGATGAAATCCCGACAGAGCGCTCTTCAGATCCAGACTCATGTTAATTGCTCTGTTTTATGTCTCCACAGCTTCACACTGAAGGAGCACTTCCTGCTCCTCGTCTGTCTGGTTAATGAGCAAAGCTTCACTGAACACACTTCCTGTTTTAGCAGAATCCGATTTAAATGGGATTTTCTTTTTTAAATCCAGTACTTTAAGCTGTCAAACTAACTAACTAACTTCTTGTAAAAGCAGATTGTTCAATGCAAAAATGCTACTGTAGCTTTTTTCCACTACAGCAGGGGCCTCGAGGGCCGGTCTCCTGCTGGTGTTCCAGACATCCTTTCTCATCTGCTGCTGATTACCTGGATCAGGTGTGTTTGGACGATAAGGAGCTCCAATGGCAGGTTGTGTTCCGGTCACGAGTACATCTACCACCACGCGATGGGGAGGCTTCAGCTGAATCTTTCAGATTAGCAGCTTCCAACCAAATTTTGGAAAACTCTGCGGCACTAAAGCGTCGGAGATTACCTCATTATGAAATCGGGCGTCACCTGGGCGGTAGCAGCCGGATTGCCAAAAAGCAGCAGCTCTGATTGGACGACGGTGTAAATGTTATATCAGGTGCCACCAACCACCCTAGGGTTCATAAAAAGTGGGCCGATCTGCACCACTGGTCATTCCCAACTCAGATTTTGAGCACACATTATAATCTCATTATTTCTGCATTTTTAGACAACATGCCTCCAAGAAAACTCAACGTTCTTCTGTTTGCTCAGGATTCTTATCAAATTGTTACATCATCTTGAGGGGCGGGGCACCTGTCAAAACGAGTTTGATGGAAAGTATGTTCCTTATCTCTCTCATTTGATTTAATCTTGTTTTGATCCCAGAAACTAATGAAGGACAGAGGCTGCACAATTCATGTAAAGTTAAATAAACTATCATCTTCATAGTCTTTAATAGTTAGTTCAAAGCTAATGATGGTTAAGGTTTGTGGTTTACATCCACTTTGTGAATGACCTGATTAGTCGACTAATAAAATAATTGTTTGTGGCAGCACTACTCCACGGTCACTATGCGGCATGTAAAAATGCGACTTCCACCTACCAATACCTTAATCCACTGCGAAGCCACCTTAAAAACGCGGTGGCACATAGGACATCAACCCTCGAGGCCTGAATTCTGACTCTACGGCTTCACCGAGCGGTCTACAACCTTGATGTTTTGTGCAGCACATCTGCGTGTAATATACCGAACTACATTAAACATTAAAAATAACAAATATTATGACATCAGAGCCTGCTATCAGCTGAGTACCATAGACAGTATATATATTACTGGACAGATCAAGGAGTTGACGTCACCCACAGAAAATGCATTACCGGCTAGAGCCTTCTCCGTCAATTCCTGTTCGTCTGCCGCCATTTTGAAACTTGTTGACAGCGATTAGTCCGAGTCTGTCTGAATGACGTTTTTAGGGGAACTACCTTCACCAATCATGAGTGAGCTTGTTGGAAGGCCACACCCCTCCCATTGAAAGTGGATTGGGAGAATCTGTCAATCAAACATTGGATTGTTTGATTTGTGATAAAGAAAAAAATACATTTAGAAAAAAATCAGGATTAAAAAGAAGATAATAAGAACAATGTATCAGAAGTCTATGGTATTTTGGCCTTCTTGGAACCAGCGGGTACTTCCTGTTTGGAACACGAGAAGGAAGGAGTTGATATGTCCATTGTTTTACGGTCTATGCTGGGTACTGGCAATACATCTGCATGCTGGACTGAACGGAAATTCATTAAATTCAGCTTCAGATTCCCCCCTCAGGCTGAACATAGAGAACCGACTTGACCGTTTTCCTGTTTGTAGCCAAGAGGCTGCAGATACCTTTGCAGGTGGAATTAGGCGCACATGCAGCGCCAAGAGAGCTTCTGAAAAACAAACGTTCCCAAAAGGAAATTAAAAAAGCTTATCACTGCATTGGACATTTTTTCCAATCATCTGTGAAGTTAACAAACAAAAAAAAATCAACAACTATCGCCCTGAGGCATGTCAATTTCCAATTATTAAATATGTTGCTCAGGTAATCCAACATGCTTGACTGCTAATAAACCTACCTGATTCATTTGACTCGCTAATTAAATGTTGTGGTTATCTGGAGTTTAATTAAAATGCTTTACAGAGCGCCGTTGTTGGAGATGGAAAGCGAACTGGTGTGCGTGCGGTTGCTCTGCTCCAGTCGTCCGGCTGCAGAGCCGTCAACTGTTGCAGATAAGCGTGAACATTTTCCGCTGCGCCGCAGGCTCATTAGCTCTTGAAATTTAAGACATTTTAATCAGCAGGACTCCAGACTGTCAGCGATTTGTTTAGGTCCTCCTGACCTTTACATGAAACACCAGACATTTTTACACTAAATGGTAACTCTGGGTGAGCAGGATGTGGACCCTAAAAGAGGATTTCTACAAGTCAGCAAAAACATAAATGTATAGAAAAATCTACATCAGAGTAGTGCTGGGCATTATAGGAAACATTATATACCACGAATCACAATATCATTAATTTTTATATCACAATAACAATATATATCATGATACATCACATATAGTTTCAGTTATTCTCTATTTTTTAAGTGTCATTTAACTAAATAGGAAAAAATGAGAAATATATATATATGTTAGTGCAGCAAAATAATTTAACTAAGAACCAATGCGGCTGTTTTGCAACAGCTGTCATATTTGTTTTAATAAAGTCAGTTATTTAAACTAAATTTGCAAAATAAACTCTTTAAAAAATCTGTATTTATCAGGATGTTTTCCATGAATCCATCCATTTTCTAAACCAGTTTAATCCCTTTATTATTCCTTCAAAAACGTATCGGATCCAGAATGATTATTCTGACCAAGAGAATGACTCAGTAATAGTTGTCTATTTCTCTGTAGAAGTCTGTGGGATTTTGGCTTCTTGGAACAACTTCCTGTTTGGAACGCCAGGTGGGAGGAGTCAGTCAGTCCAGTTCTCATTTACATTCAAGATCAGCATTTAAGAGTTTTGATTTTTTTTATAAGAAATGGAAAGCCCAGTTTACTCTTCCCAAATTAACTAACATTTTTGAGGTTCAAAACTAGGTTTGGCAAAACGAGGACAGAATCCCAAACATTAAAAAAAAGAAAAAAAACAAATCACATAAAAGGAAGTTTGTCTAGAAATATTTGCGTACTTTTGCTATAATAGGTACCTGCTCACCTTCAGACTGTTTTCTAACATCTCCAACTCGGTGAAATGTCTTAAAATATTCAAAATACAGAATAAATGAGCTAAAATTCCTCCCTAACTCCAACATTTCTCAGAGTTCCTTCCCAGTTTCCCAGCAGCCAGCCTGAAGTCACATCCACCTTTCAAGTGTCTTCTCCCTGCCCCCCCATCAGGCTCCCAATCCCTCCATCAGAAGGTCAGAACTGCTAATGCGGCGCCCTGAGGCAGCCGCTGGAAGTCACGGCAAAGTCAGAACTGAGTCAGAGCAGAACGCCGAGACTCTGCGGTCCACATGCTCCACTTCAGCCTCCAGTCATCAACGTTTCACTTTGGTTTCTTCACTTCATTCATTTTAAACATGCAGGCTCCTCACAGGGTTTTACAGTATTGCTGTAATGAGCATTCAGAGAACGGGGATGTACATTTTAGCATGTGACCTTCAGCACAGTGCTGCTGCATTAGCCATGCGGGAAATGAGCAGAAATAGACACTTTAAAGCCAGCAAACACCCACACAACACAACATGAAATAACACATTCAGAGCCCTAAAAAAATGAGTCAAATAATGACGATTACGGATGATCGTGGTGAAAGTGGGAGTGAAGGAAATCTGGTTTCAGGGCGTCAAACGAATTTGTTTATAGTGACATAAAATCTTCTATCTTGATTGTATTGTACTCCTCTTTAAACTCAACAGCTCCTCGCTAAGAACAAAAAATGAAAATAATTCAGGAAGTGTCAGAGCTGCAGTGATGGAGCCAAAGAGTCGTAAATGTGGCTCTAGAAAAAGCTAAACCAGCTGAAAAGACCCGGCTCCACATCCCAACCAACCGGGACTCACTCGGCATCAGATGGGGAAGATATCCGTTAACATGGACTAAAATTAGGAGCTCACATGGAAGGACACGCCTTCTGAGGGACTAGAAAACAAAAACAGGTGGAGCTGGAGTTGGTCAGCAACAATAGAACCGAACAAGTAAGAACTCTGAATCTTTAGTGAACTTTTCTCTGACCGACGGCTTGTGTGGCTAAAGTACAAGACAGAACCGGATCATAACTGTGAGGTCATGAAGTGGTAGTTAGTTGCAGAAGAAAAAGAGATAGAAAGAAAAATTGAAGAAAAAGTACCCATGAATTGGAAGTGTTGGGGCGGGATGTCTTCAGGAGAACTTCCTTTTTAAGGCCCGGTTCCATGGTTACACGGCCATATCACGGCTGGAACACGGAAAAAATGTCGTCCCCGGGGTACAGACGCTGTTAGACTGGTGGTGCAATGGGCGACATACGGCCGCGGAATCGACACGCACACGCAGAAAAAAATGGGTCGCCGTTACACGCGGAAATAATTTTTTAAATGCACAAAAATTGAGACCGCGGGTGACTGCGTGTGGTTCCAGCGGTACCGCCGTGCGATGCCTGTGAAATGGCGGTGCAACAGCAACTTCAGGGCGAGATCGGGCCATGGAGAGAACGCCGGCACACGCACTTGGACGCGGAAATTCAGCGCTTGTGCACGGCTGCAGCACGGCCATTTACCCGGCCAGTCTGCGATTGGACCACTGCTTACAGCGTCTGTTAAGTGGCTGATCGAGGGAGGATGCACTTACACATGATTAAGGAGTCTTCTGGCAGAGGAATCAAATCAGGTGTCTGTATCATTCCGCAACCAGGCATAAAGTTGGCGCGTCTAGGCACGTGTGGCAGATTTTCCAACTTTCTGCAAATCCTGGGGGACCGGGACTTAAGTTGGAGAAGTGAATGAGGGAGTTGGGATGGAGAGCTGCTCTAATCTGTTTCTGTTCCGTCCCCACTACCCAACAAACACCCCCTTTTTATATATATAGTTATACACTATATATATACTAGAGCTGTCAGGCGCTTAAAATTTTTAATTGCGATTAATCGCATTTTGTCCAGAGTTAACTCGCGATTAATCGCAAATTTACATGTGGCCTTTTTTTAAGGAA
>NC_050517.1:31765210-31774826 GCF_002922805.2 Oryzias melastigma | reverse complement strand
ATAATCCAGGGGTCTGAAACCTTTAACACTTATTCATTCAGGTCGATCTCTCGCCAACTAAAACCCAGTAAGAGCCACATAAGTTTTCCCTCACCCTTTGGAAAAATAAGATACTGATTCATATTTATGTCTTTGCATCTGACATGATGCGTTTAAATAAACTATTGTATTTTTGTCATTAATATAAAGTAAACATGAAGAGAGAATAGCTTTTTAAAATAATATGAAAAGGCTCAGGCTGCACGGTGGCGCAGTGGTTAGCGCTCTCGCCTCACAGCGAGAAGGCCCCGGTTCGACTCCCGGCTGGGACCTTTCTGTGTGGAGTTTGCATGTTCTCCCCGTGCATGCGTGGGTTTTCACCGGGGACTCCGGCTTCCTCCCACCGTCCAAAAACATGCTTCATAGGTTACTTGGTGACTCTAAATCACCCCCGCGACTCCAAAAGGGACAAAGTGGACAAGAAGATGAATGAATGAAATAGTTTATAAGTTTTTAAACAAATATTAAAAGGGATGTTGAACGTTGGGGCGGGGCTAACACGAGGTCCAATATAAGCCAGTGAGTTCGGGTCAAAGGTCGGCGGCGATGGTGCATGGAGCGAGAGAGGGCGGGCAGCGACTGTGGGCCATCCAACGCCGCTTGCGGCTTTAATTTATTTTATTTGCTTCCCATAACTTTATTACAAACATCAGTTTCAATACATAAAAGGTCTGCAAAATAGCTATGTACATATATATATAATATATATAATATATAAACATTGTAGGCTTGTTTCTGGTGTATTCCCACTGCAGTTCACCACCTGTGATGTAACTTTCTGTTAGCCGGTTAGCTTGGTGGAAATTTCAGAATAAAAGCAATAAAAGCAACTTCCATCGTAGATCAAACTTCCGTTTTGAGTTAATATGTTGTGTTGTGAGCCTTCAGGGCCACCGTACTATTGGATTTTGGCCCCTTGTATGATTGAGTTTGACACCTCTGATCTACACCGTAGGATCATGTCAATGCAGGAAATGCAGTAGGAAGAATAAAGTCATCAATGACAAAAAAAACCCCAAACATTTCTTTTACAGTTTTTGGAGAATTTCAGCCACAAATTATAGATATAACCAATAAAAACCAAATCAGAGTTAATGAAGTGACTCCTATAACCATGAGTTACACTTTAAATCCTTGAATTTGTTAAAAAAATTTAAAATCTGTGGATTATAACTCAACGTAGTTTTAATTCTGGTCGTTTTTACTGACAATAAACAGATTTTCTGTGATACATGAAGCACAAAATAAAGTCCAAATGCGTCAGTATGACGTTGATAAAGATATAGAATAATAAGTTGTTAGTTTCCTCGTTTCATTCAACTTTCAGTTTAATAAAGTTTAAGTTAATTTTACTTTTTTAACTTTAATACTTACCTATTTTTTAAAAAATGATTTAAAAACATTTTCTTTGAACCAGAGAGCCAATGGAAGAGTAAAGAGCCAAACTGAAATAAAACGTCAATAATCCTAAATATTGTTTTTTAATCCTGTTTCAGATGGTGTTCTACACAAACATTGACATATTTTTATTTGCAGAGAATGATTCTGCATTCCTGTGGTGCTGGTAGATATGTAGTTTTCCTGACGTTCATGTGCGTTTCTGAGTCAGACGGGCGTTTTCCAGATCATTCCAACAGCACTTGAACGCAGCATTTCTTTAAGTTTGTGTTTTCACACGAAGGACTTCAACACGCTGGTGGAGTTGGCTCTAAAATGAGAACTAAAGTCAACATTTTGAAAGAAAAAATCCAAAATCTTCTGTTTTACCATGGACACCATTTATTTTTAATCCAAATGAAAGCAGGTTTTCCTCCAAATTCCAGATCATTTCTCTTTTATGTTATGGATTATCAAATCTGCTCTTGCTCCGCCCCCTTTACCCCCCTCATGTGGACATTTATCAGTCACTAGTTTGAGAGATATTTGCTGTTACTGGTTACCAAACTAATAAATCTAATAAAAAAATCAACTTCAACTCATGCCAAACTTATGACTCCTGAACACACAGATGTTTCTGTCTCAGAGCTGTGAGTCCGATTCACCGCCTGACTGAGATTATGGAACAGAACAAAGTCGCTGTTCATTTCACGGAGACAGAAATCCTCCTAAAAGGAAGATGTCCACATATTTAAACTATTTATCATTCTTTCACATTTATAAAACTAAAATAAGTGAGCAGGAATCGCTGCTGTTGCTCGGTGAAGTTCATATTTCTGTGCAGGTAATCTGAATGTGTTGATTTTGAATTCTGCTTTCTGTTAAGTTAAGCTAACATTATAGCGACGAACTAGCTTTTTTGGCTACTATAGCATTTACTGGGGTTTTTTTTGGTTGCTTTTGGGGTAAGCTAATATTTTAGCAACATGCTAGCTTTTTGGGTTAATTTTAAGTCAAGCTAGTATTTAAGCAATGTGCTATCTTTTTTTGGCTAATTTAGGAACTACTGAGGTATTTTGGGCTAATTCTGAGTTAAGATAATATTTTAGAAATAGGCTAGCTGTTTTGGCTAATTTGGCATATACTAAGGCTTTTTTTGCTAATTGTGACCTAAGATAGTATTTTAGCAATGTGCTAGCATTTTTGGCTAACTTGTCATCTACTGAGGTTTTTCTGGGATAATTCTGGGTTAAGCTAACATTTTACCAACATGTTAGCTTATTTAGCTAATTTATCATCTACTGTTTTTTTTTTTTTAGTAACTGACTCCATACCATTACGCATTTTACTATTTAAAGCATTTTTTTAAAAGAAATTCTTCAAATTCTTTGTGCACTTTTTGGAATTTCTGCAACTTTAAGTCCTTTAGCGACTTTAACATTATGCAATTAGCTTTAGCGTGTTCAGCAATTACCTTCAGCAAATACAGTACATTTTTTCTGCATCTTCTGCAAAAAACGTAAGCATATTCAGAGACCACATTCAGCTAAAAGCATTCATAGTGTCATCGCAGGTAATGCAGCTTTTCTAGTTTTTCCTAGTTTTCCTAGCTAAACCCTTTTCTCTTTTTTAAACAACTATATTTTAAAAATGTATGTCATCATGTGCTCATTACATTCTATTTAACTTCATAATAATCCACTAAAACCTGAACAATGACAAACTGTGTAACACTGAAAAAACATGAAGAACAAATGAAAGTGAATTAGCAGAGATGGATTAAATTAGGATTGGTGTTTATTGGAGATGTCTTGGAGGGGGATGAATTCATTTCATTGGAACATTTGATTTCTAAACATCACATATCTAACACAGATTTTTGGAAATATCTTCAGTTGAGAAGCTGAGAAATGACAACAGTAGCTAATTTTGAGCATTCTTTATTTAAAATGAACAAAAAACTGAAAATATTTCAGAAGATTCATTTTATGGAGGAGATCATAAAGAATAAGCAGAATGAAGAGTCAGGATGAGAATGTTTTGAAGATTTAATGATGTTGAAAACTTGAAGGAGAGCCATGTGGTAGAAATTTAAGAATAATGACTACAAAACAATGCATTGTGGGAAACGGTGTCCTGACAGTTTGACGTGATGCTAATCAGAAACGACTGGAGCGAAATGAAGAGAATCTGTTTATTTTGAAACTGTTCTGGAAATACTGAATCACTGATGTAAAAATGAACAAGACTTCAAATCATCTGTGGGTCTGTGTGTTATTGTTGCCTTTAAAAGTTCATTTTCATTTCAATTTATTTATTTATCAGGGACAGTGCACATTAAATTAACCCAGCAGCTAGTTTGATTCGTTAAAAATGTTTTTTATTTTTATTTTGGCATAATCATAATTAAAGGGGAACATTTTAAAAATAGATCAAAGCGCGGGTCTTTAACAGAACAAATACAAGAATTTAGATGTTTATGCGACATTTCCTGAAAGTTCATAAAGAAGTCAACTTTGACCTCCACCAACAGGATGTCATGAAAACACAAATTCAGTTCCATGTTATTTTTGGGTGTAGCAGTCTCAAACATGAGGGAAAAATAAATATTGTGTTAAAAAAGAACTCTGATAGCAGATTCCTGCTCAGTAGAAATGTTGCACAGAGGAAAAGTCTGCATGTCAGCTGGAAGGGAGGGGTCTGCAGATAAGTTTAAACTGCAGGCAGCGTCTCCTCTTACGGACTCTCTGCAGCTGCTGTGGACACTGATAGTTCAGTCACAGATGACCTCCCTGCTTTCTAAACGCCCTCAACTCTTCACAAATGGAGAGAAAATGCCGACTCAGCGACGCTCTTCTGCAGGCAAAAACATCCAGGAAAATGCAAGGAAGTTATAGGGAGGTGGGGGTTATAATAATTTAAGATTGAATTCATAAACTCATGTTAGGACTCATGTTAGGACATCCCCTCTGCTGTGACTCAATGCTGCAGCGCTTTATTTTGAAAAGACCAAACCAGCAGCAGGACATTAAAAGTTAAACACCAAACCTCAGCATGATGGCAGGTGGAGTTTGGAGAGCAAAAGTCATGTCTGAGTTACATATAAAGCTCAGTTAGTGTTTGCTTCTCATAAAAAAGTTACAGGTTCTAATCAGAGACAGTTAAGGGACAATCTAAGCCTGGAGGAACCGCGTTAGAGGGAACTTGTGTTCAGAAACGTGAAGCTGCTGCTGGTTCCTTTTGTCTATGTGCTGAAAGTTAACATTAACAATGGAGCTGGAAGGTTTTTGGAGCTTCTTGAAAGAGGAAACTCAAAAGTTATGTAAGCGGAGCATATTTTCATGGGGTAGGGCCAACAGTGGCTGGATTTCATGTCACCTCCACTCATCCATGCAGCAGCTCCTTTGGGACGAGCTCAGTCCAGCTGCAGGTTTATGGTAACAATTAAATAAAGTCTCAAAGATGATGCATGAAAACAAACAACCACGAGGTAAACCGGAGACTAACAGCGACGGGAAGATTCCAAGTCTCCAAATGCGTCTATCCGCGTGCGTAAATCTGAACTTTCTCCAAACGCAGCAGCATTTCCGAGTCAGTTTTCTGCTTTACTCACCGATCGCCTTCAGTCTACAAAGCAAACAGAAGTTCTCCGTGAACACACGCCGGGTTATCCTGCAGCTCCTCCAACTTTCAAATCCCAACTTGCCCAGGAGGAGGAGAGACGTGTGCGCGCATCCTCACACGGACGCGCATTAGAATTTCGCTTTCATTTTTAGTTTTTCTTTTTTTATTTTCACCTAAATGTAAGAACGTCAAAGAATGATTCCAATAAATACACAGCTTGGTGTTTTTCGATGATTTTATTAAAGGTTTCTGCAAGTCCACACATCTCAGGCATTCCAGGCGCAAATCTCGCGAGACTTCCTGTGTTGTGGTCCAGCTGACTCTCCCGTGGGTGTTACAGGCGAGCAGAACCATGAGGCTAAATAACCGAATAAAGCTTTGACATTTACCCGCCGTGAAGGTCCGGATCTACAGATCTTTTTTCACAGAATGGCTGAAACGGATCCCAAATCGGTTCAGGACCTCACTAACGTGGTGAGTGTGGAGCGCCAAGCTAGCTAGGACTAGCTACACACAGAGAGCTAGCAGTGCTAATGCTAGCTACACTGCTAACAAACGCAAATTAGTCATACGTTACACCAAAATGAGAATTTATGTTACATTTTTAGTCTTCATTTTACATTTAGACACCTCAATTCAGATTTATGGCACCATATTTGATGAGTAATTCATCACCGTATGAACGACAGAATGTAATCTCAGTCACTAAACCAGTTCATCCTAATTTAATGTGAACACAACTTTTATCTGAATCAAATACATAATGGGTATTTTTATAATACAAACAATCAAAAATAATAAGCAGAATAATAAGCAGTTCTCTCAACACCCACGGTACTAACGTTGTCATGGATTCCAGTGGTGTTGCCATGGAAATGAATCAAAACTAAAGGTCTGGATTTCTCCTCAGCCTCCCAAATGAAAGCCCGAGGATGATTGTACTTCTACAATGAGTTCATGCGTCTTTAGGACTGACTCATCTGGAAATGTTTGCGGTCATAAAATCAGACTTTAGTTTAAAGTCGTCCATCCAAACCGCTTGAATCCATTTATATGGGGTCCTGATGTTGCTGGAGCCTATCTTATCTGTTGGTCAAAAGTGGGATAGACCCTGGACGAGTCGCCAGAGCATTTTAAATAATTGGTTTTGTCGATAGCCCAATTTTTAATCAACTTCCTGTTTAATTTTTACGTGGTAAATACCAGTTAGATTTGTTCATATGGATTAATGGAATATTTTTTTATGTAGAATATTTTTTTTTTACTAAAAAATCTGTTTTTTCCTTCCATTAGATTAAAACTGCTTTGCAAATGTACTACGAGCCTCAAAGTTGAAGCTGTTTTTGCTGGAGTTCATTTTTAATCTGATGTCTCCATCATGACTGTATAATCTGCAGGATTTAAATCAAGGTTTTCAATGCATCTATGGGTGCCTGAGTGGCTCAAATCACATTTTTAAATGTTTTGTAACAGTCCTCAGGAACAGATTGTTTTCACGATTCATTTTTCTTACTGCACCTGTGAGCAAAAGAAAGCTCTTTTTTGGCTTATTTAGGCTTTTTTCAGTATTTTGGCTATTTTGAAGTTTAGCTACTTTTTTCAGCTACATGCTAGCTGCTTTGGCTAACCTAAGTTGATTTTTAAGGCTAATTTGGCATTTAATTAATTTATTTTAGCTGGTTATCAGCTTCACCGTTTTTAGCTATTAATTTCAGCATTTTCAGCAGCCAAATTCAGCTTCCAGCATTCACACTAGCATTATCAAAGGTAATGCTCATAAAGTTCATAATTATGTTAAAAGTTCGTTTTAAAAATGTAGTTTTAGAGTGTTCATTAATGTTTATTCTGTTCGGCCTTCGACCTCAGGTGTGTTTTGGCCCCTTGTGTGATTGAGTTTGACCCCCTTCATTAGGAACTTTAATTTTTAGTTTAACTGTAACGTTTCTTTCCTCGTGTCGTTTCTCTGAAGGTCCAGACGCTCCTGCAGCAAATGCAAGACAAGTTCCAGACGATGTCAGACCAGATCATCGGGAGGAATATCCTTTCACTTCCAAAACAAAAACTCAGAAATCTTTATATGTTAAAATACGTCAAATGTTTCTTTTTCATCATTTCTTCAGATAACAGATTAGCCTTAACCGCGTCCACTCGATGAGATGAGCACGCGAATCGATGACCTGGAGAAAAACATTGCCGACCTGATGACCCAGGCTGGAGTCGAGGAGGCCGAGGCCACGCCGGAGAAGCCGAAGGAGAGCCAAGGGTCAACCTGAAGGTCAACGGCTGAATTTAAGCGCCTGTTTCTGCAGAATTTCATGTTTTGATCAAATTTCCTGAAGTTTTTTTTCCGTTTTTGCCACAGGTTCATGAACGGTGTGAGGTCAGACTTCCTCACTGATTTGGTGTGACGTGTGAAATGATTTTTTTTATATATATAATTGTTTAACGGTTATGTCATGATTTGAGAAGTGGAATAGTTGTAACTGAATTAGTGTGACCTGCCCCTGAATTGTGTTTTTGGTGCACTGACCTGGACGTTCTGGAGCCGCCATCGGGGGTCCGGTCTGTTCTCGGGCCCGGCAGAACCTCCTCTGAACACCTGCGGCTCGCGGCGTCTGACCAGCACTGATGCAGATGCATTCCATTTCTGATGTTCTATTAAAGCGACTGACGGAGGCGTTCTTCCTTCTTGCTGAACAATAAACCACGGTGCTGGTGTGTCTGTGCTGCAGACGTCTGCATGTTTGATGCTCCTCATCGCTGGGTTCTGAGGTTATGGGAAACGGGTCATTTAATGAGTAAAACGAAACATTTACTGCATAGCAGGAACCTTTATTTAAATGCAAACAAAATGTAACAACATCTGGCATCAAATCAAAACTAGCAGCAAACGTGGTTAAAGTGCAGCTCCATCAGATTCAGGAACTTCTGCTCCTCGACCCGGCGTGGCGAGAAAGCTCCGGAGCGTCTCCTGGAGTTTGAGGAGGTTCAGAACTCGAAGTCGGCCTCCGTCATGTCGATAGCCCAGGCGAACTTCTCCCGCTGCGTTTTGTTGTAGATTTTTTCTATAGGAACATCCATGTTCTTACACCTGAGGATGAAGAACAACTTCAACCACACATGAATTCCATGACACTTTAAGGTCTCCAGGATACAAGTGGATAAAGAAAAACTTCAGCTTAATTTACTGAAGGTTCTGGGTCAGTACCAAACGTCACTTTCTAGAGGCAGCTTTTGTTTTATCGAGTCGGTCACATGGTACAAAGTTAGCAGGTTTTGTANCTAGCAGCAAACGTGGTTAAAGTGCAGCTCCATCAGATTCAGGAACGCGGCGTGACGGGACGGCGCCGGAGCGTCTCCTGGAGTTTGAGGAGGTTCAGAACTCGAAGTCGGCCTCCGTCATGTCGATGGCCCAGGCGAACTTCTCCCGCTGCGTTTTGTTGTAGATTTTTTCTATAGGAACATCCATGTTCTTACACCTGAGGATGAAGAACAACTTCAACCACACGTTAACTCATGACACTTTAAGGTCTCCAGGATACAAGTGGATAAAGAAAACTTCAACTTAATTTACTGAAGGTTCTGGGTCAGTACCAAACGTCACTTTCTAGATGCAGCTATTCTATAAACTCTGAAGTTTTATCAAGTCGGTCACATGGTACAAAGTTCGCAGGTTTTGTAGTTTGAACGAGGAGATCCTGTGAATCAGATCCTCAGAGGAAGAGTGATCAGAGCTAAATCCAGAATGGATGTTCCTTCCAGAGAGTCAAAGCAGACACGTCCTAAAAACATCTCTACAATCAAACATTTTTGGGATGTTCTGGAGTGATCTGCAGTAGCAGTTCCAGATCCACGATGACCATCAGGCTGAACTTGGATCCGACTCACCAAGCCACAGATATCCGCGGGTCCAGATAGTTGAGCTTGGAGGTTCCCAGAGCGATCTGCTTGTTCTCCTCTCGGTCGGTCGCCTGGACCTCCATCTTCAGCAGCTGCTCCTCGCAGCGCTTCACCGCCGCCTTCTTTCGCTCCACCAGACTGATGAGACGCAGACAGAACCAGGTTCAGTCCAACAACCAACACGGAGGTGTTCTGATCCAATCAAGTAGGTTCAGACTCAAGTTTGTTGATCAGGATCAGATATTCTGTTCTCATGTTGATTCTGTCCAGGATTCTCTTGGAGAAGAGGCTCTTCATCTCAATGAGACCCCCTGGTTAAATGAAGCTTAAATAAAATAAATATCTGATCAGTGTTATGTATTTCAAGACTAATATTACAGATAAATTCTCTACTAGAAGTCTGTGTGTCATGAGCGGATCAACAGTTTATAATGTAAAGTGCAGCAGAACATGACGGCAGGTTAACAGGAAGAACAAAAACAGTCCAAAGTCTGAGAGATATTTACAGATTCTTATTTTACTTTATTTCATATTTATTTTACCAGGAAATCTCATTGAGATTAGATCTCTCTTTCATGGGAGACCCGGAACTCCCTTTTGGGAACTAGAACAAGTGTTTGTCTATACAAACAAATGCAAAAGAGGCGGAGCCAACGTACCGTCCAGAACAGCGGAG
>NC_050517.1:31751908-31764012 GCF_002922805.2 Oryzias melastigma | reverse complement strand
GGCTCCTTCCTAACGATGTCCTGATCATCTAACAGCACTAACACACAGTCTGTAAGGTTTGAGGGTGTTAAAAAAAATGGCTTTATATTCCAATCACAATGATATAAATTTTCACATGATTTTTGGATTCAACACGCAGGAATCAACGGTATCTTCCATTTGGTTAAAGTTCCAGGACTGACACGTCATAGGTGTATCTTGCAGTTCCTTTGGAGATCCTACAGCCACCTTAACAGATGTCATGAAGATGGAACGTACGATTATCGTGCACGTGGTAAATGTATCATGAAGTATTGGTAAAGATAATGGAACTGTCTTATGACCTACGGGGGATGATGTCGTACGGTGCCCTTACGTCACACTCTTGTTGTCAGGGTATTGGCTCCTTACTGACAATGTCCTGATCGTCTAACAGTACTAACGTGTTGTTTGCACAGTCTGTGTGGATTGAACATGCAGGAATCTACAGTGGTTTGCATATGGTTTGCATATGGTTTGCATGTTTGTGTGTAATTCTTGATTTATTACACATACAAGACATTTTGTGTGCAACTTTAAATACTTGGATTGTGTACTTATTTGTAAAAAATAAAATATAACACACACACAACTTAAATCACGACGCTCCAATCGCTATAATCCAAGACTCTATTCACGTGTCCAAGATTCATGTGTAAATGATGTGTTTAAATGCTGCTAGAATGCTGAGTCATCAAAGTTTTCTTATCAACCGCTTTGATTATGAATCATATTTGGGGAAAACTTGATTTTTTTCCACTCTCTTAATCAAATATGCCCGATAATTAATATAAAAAAGTTTAAATATGTGACTGCGTCTTCCTCCTCGACAACCAGAGAGCGGACAGAGTCGATCAGCCCAACGTCCCGCTCCACTTCCTGGGTGTGGAGAAGAAGCTGGCGCCACCTACTTGCAGAAGAGCTCAGCGTTGAAGGCTGCAGACGATCAGATTCGACGTCTGCGGTGATCCAAATCCATTTTGTTGGGCTCAAATGTTCGCCGGACGCTGCTGCTAAACCGCAGCGAATACTTGGGGATTACTGTACTTTCCATTTAAATAGCCGGTTATCGCATGAACCTACGCAAGTTTGGAGTTTCACGATTTCAGCAGCAGAGCCTGTAGCTGCAGAAATGCATTAGCCAATACGAGCCATCTGCTGTAGCTACACCGCTCCCGCATCCCACCTTAGCTGTAACACTCGCAGTGCGCGCCCGGGGTTTGTGTGGAGTGTTTTAAAAACAACTTTTTAGACTTCTTCATATTAATGATTGGGGGCAAATCTTTTTATAAACAAAAAAAAAAAAAACTTTTCTCCAGATATTATTCACAATCTTAGTTCAAACCGGCTCATAAGAAAACTCTGATGACCCAGCATTCTAGCAGCATTCAAACGCATAATTTACACTTAAATCTTGGAGACGTGAAGTCTTACATCAGGTTTGTGTGTAAATGCAGTTTTGTGAGTATCAGGTGATTTGTGCCTAATTTTTTTTTATTAATTTGTGCATGTGTACATTTATTTTGTCGTTTTTTTCCATTCGAAATCACAACTGCAAGTACATTAAAGTATGCACAAAATATATAGTATGAGTGTGTCAGTTAGTATGAGTTTTTTTTTTTAAAACCATGTTTTTTGTCCTGTTTTATCCTGTGGTTTTATTTTAAATATCATTGTCCCCTTTTAAATAAATACATTTAAAAAAAGTAATAAATCAAGAATTATTCACACACAAGTCCAAAGTTACACGCAGACACAAGTTACAAATCAAGAATTACACATATTGGATGAGTCCTTTTGCTATCTATATGTTTCAAGGAGAAAATAAGTAAATGTTGCGTAATTCTTACCTCTATCCTTTTGTGTTTAGGACTGAAGCTCTCTCGAGTCAGCTGTTTCAGACATACGAGGACATCTGATGTTTTGTTAAAGAAAAAAATGGTTCTTAAACCTCAAACACAAACTTTTAAAGAGAAAAACACTTTTCCAGAGCAGATCTAGAGATGTTTTGTGAATCAATTTATAGTTAAATGCATCCTTTTATTTTTTCCCCCTTTTTCTTCTTTAAAGTATTCTTTATTATTATTATTATTATTTTTTTTTAAATCACTTATTTGGGAGTTTATTTTTTTTTAATTTAGCTTTTGAATGTTGTGCTTTCCTGAGGATGTTTATAGATAAATACATGTACAGTACAGCAGGTCAGTGTTCAAACTGTTCTTTGTGTTAAAACTCAGTTTTAGAGATTGTTACAAAGAGGAATAAACAATGACGTGCTGCCATCTGTTGAGAACTCTTGTTCACTACACTTGAATCCAGTTTTCTCCTCATCATCAACACAATAAGTTGAAAGGATGCCATCCACATAAAGGATCTTTACGCCCCAGGATCGAGCATCCGACAGGACGCTGCTCCCACGTAGCCGCTCCTGCAAGAACAAAACAAGGTAAAAACTAGAGATAAAAAATAATCTCCACTAGTTAAACTGTTGTGTTGCCATGACTTACATTGTTGCGGATCGCTTTTTCAAGCAGAGCTTTCCCACGGCTCGCACAAGCCTGTAAAGACAGATCTAGTGAAATACACCAAGAAATAAAAAAAGGCTCCAATGATCCAATGGGTTTAGCTAAAACAAATAGTTTTTCATAAATGTTATTGATTACATACCATAGATTTAGAGGGTTTTGTTGGAAGCTTATCATTGTTGAGGCCGTTCTTCTGCTCTCTCGTCAGAAGCTGAGTTCCTTTACTGGCTTCTTCTCTGGTTTCAATCCCATTTTTCTCCTTCAGACGCTCTTGACTTCCAGTTACAACAAAGCTGACATCTTTGTGCAAGAAACTCTCAATCTTCTACACAGTAAAGAAAAAGTGTGTTTTAGTTCATAGCAGAATAATAAAATCTTATGAATTAAATTAAATTAGAAAAAAAAGAAAGAAACAAGTTTAGGTCACTTTTAACAGAATTTTAAGACATCGTCACTTTCAAAACAAAATCAAATCAGCAGGAAAGATCATAAAACAGCCACTTTAGTCAAGTTTTATTTGAAAATCTGAAATAATTATAGTGCAGTTTGCTTACTAATAATATTTTTTATTATATATGATGATGTTATATATTATTTATTATATTTTTATTGATATATTAGATTACTAAACACATGCTTACCCCTCCTAGCAGAGACACAGCCTCCAAAAGCAGGGCAGTTGAGAGTCTCTTTACATTGTCCAGATAGAAAGTCTTGCCCTCTAGTTTTCTCATCCCTGGAGAGAGTTTACCAAAGAGTCCTCGCTCCTTTGAAAACTGCTGTGGCTGCATTGGTTTGGTACCGTGGAACAGCTCACGAGACTACTACTTTCAATATCATCGACCTATGAAAAGAAACAACCACATAATGCTTGTTTTTCATTTACAAAAAATACAAGTAATATATTAAATAAAAATACGTCGCTTTTAACCTGCAATTTAAAGTATATTTTAACATTTTAACTTCTATGATTGCTGTACATCTGAGTACCTAGCTTAACTGGCTACCTTATTTGTTAGCTTTAGCAGATCTTTAGCTTTCCTTTTCTTAAATGAAACCCTTAAACATCAATGGTTGTGGGCGCAAAGACGCAAACATACTCACTTTAATCTCTTATTTAAAGTAAAAAACATAGTGTGTTTACATACATGAGTCCATAAGCTTCTAAAATCGACGCGAAGATCACGAATTCGTGAAGTTGTGTGAATGTATCCGCCGCTTTTTTAAAAACACTTGCGTGCCGTGGCGTCATATCCGGTGCCGCGCGAGCTTCGTTCGTTTAATCTGATAAACCTTTTAAATAAATAAATACACACATGATAATAATTTTGTCATAAAATACTTAAATTTCGGCTATTTAAAAAAGTTAACCTACAATTTAAAAAAAATATTATCTCGTTGTAGTTTCCGGTAGTTTTAGTTTCCGGTAAAATAAAAGCNAGAACATAACTGGTTATCATTTACCAAACTTAACTTAATGAAATACTGATTGATCAAATCCATTTAGCTGTCTCTGAAACTGTTGTATTTAGTATCAATCCAGGTGTTTCTTACCTCAGGTACAGTACGTTATCATTTGAATCACACCACTAAATCCAAAAATAATAGTTCTAAATAGTTGTTCAGTTTGGTGCAGTGTGATTCATGTGTTGTTCCTCATAGAGATGTCAGAATCCACGTGGATTGTCTTTGCTTCTGTTCGTGGCCGTGGATCAAGCCTCTGGCTCGTCTTGACTCTGGATCTCACCTAATTGAACATTTGTTCATCTACTACTTAATATCTTCTGCATGTCTCGTGAAACAACAGTTGCTATGGACTTTTCTGACGACCAGATCCAACGTCAATAGCAAACGCAAAGTTTTAAGCATAAAGCTGAAAAATCACAAAGCAAAAACAAAGCTATCATCAAATCCAAAGATATCGCTTTGTAGACACTGAATTTTCATATTAGGGTCGGGGCCACGAAATATCAGCTTTAGGGGCCGCCAGTTTGAGACCCCTGGTCTAAGGGAACCAGACTTTAGAAAAGCAACCAGCTATTGTTTACATTTTGTGATCGACTTTCTGGTTTTGTTCATCTACCAGTATGAAACCCAATGAGGTAATTGTTTTGTGATATTTGGCTATATAAATACCATTTAATTGAAACTGACCAGCATTTTTAGAAGAAGAGGTTTGTTTTAGAGAAAATCGGTTGCCAGTTGAGTCCTTTGTTAAAAGTTAGACTTTATACACAAAAAATATATTTTTTACAGCCTAAAAAAAAAACAAAAAAAAAAACATTTTTTGTTTCTTAATGAACAATCATGTGTGGAAACGGGTTGAAATTCATCTGCTGTGATGTCATTCGTGCTCAAATGTGTCCCAAAGAATGTTTTTTTTTGGTGGGGTAAGTGGGTGGAGTCAAAACTCTCACACGACTTTGTCCTGCAGAAAAAAATCTGATCAAACACATTTGAGCTAATGCTTTATTAATAAATTCCTGCTTGATTTGCAGCCTGATATGGATTTTTTAGCAGACTTATGACACTTTGCTGAGCGGAGACCAGAGTTTTGGTGGAGCCGCGGTTTCTACGGTGATGAACAGCAGTGATAATCGAAACGAGGAAGCGCTGACCTGAGGTGAAGGAAAGATATTTTCCTCAAGTTGATATCGACTGTTCTGCAAGACATGAAAAATGCAATAAAATCCTTTTAAATATGATGTCAGCGCTCTTATTTGATATTTACAGTTCTGGAAGACATAAAAAATGTAGGTTTTCCTTGATAAATCACCTCTTTTAATGTAATTAAGGTTCTAATTTTTTTATTTCTCTTTAATTAGCTACGTTTTGAATTCCAACATTTGTCTCTGTTTCACCTCAGAAAGTGTCAGTATTAATAAGGAGAAGATATGAACTGGTTTAAACATTAATCTAGAACGCACTTTTATCCAAAATGTTCTGGACAAAAATGCCAGAAAGAAAGGGCTGGATCCACATGGAACCAGTTCCCGCCGATGACCATTCATCCCGGTCTGCCCTGAGAACTTATCCCTGGTCGTTATCATCAAGTTTTTAGGTTTTCCTTCTAAAAGATCCTAGATCAGATGCAACCATTTCGCACAAAGATTTAAATTTATTCAGAGAAAGACCTACAGGTCTGGTCAGTATTAAGATTTCTTTGTATTTTTGTAAAATGTTGAATTCTTTTAGAAGATCTCCTTAAAATCTTCTCATAATGTTTTAACCGTCAGAATAATAAACAATGCTGTTAGTGTCAGCACTTTAATTGTATAAGAAAAATAGTGACCGAGAATAAAGGAACACAGAATATGCGTTATTTGTGTTAATTTCCAGCTCCTGGGAAACGAGTCACCATTGTTCTGTGATACGGACGTCGCCATGTTGGAGCCAGATAAACCAGTCATAAAAATAAGCCTTTTTACTTAAAAAGTCTGATCATAATTGAATTTTTTGACTTAGAAATCATGTTAATATGATTTGAAGTCCTTTGTCAGATACAAGCCGTGGAATTATCAGACTACTTTCTTTATTTTCCCCAATATTCTGATTTCTTTTGGCCTTTATACCAGTTAACCTGATCTATTTCTGAAGCTGTGCATGGAACATTGACTGTACAAGAGAACTGGACTGAGCGGGTGTGACATTACCCACAGAAATGATTCACTTCCGGTTCCAGTGAAGTTAAGTAAATTCAGTCTTCATTTTTCTACAATACAGACGGCACCATGTTGGAGCCAGACATCAGTGATTGGTCTGAGTCGGTCGGAGTCCTTTTTTTTCTCTGTGACAGAGAATGCCACAGAAAAAGGTCAAAAAGGGTAGATAAAAAAGAAGAAACAGGAAAAAGTTTGAAAGCTTAAAACATTTTTTTTATTTTAGCCTGGCTCCGGCAGGGGGAGGGACTTCCGGATAATAATTTTTGGGCGCCATGTTTTTTATTCTGTGGCCATATTCTCTTGGATAGACCTGGGTTGATGCGCTAAGCAGGCTGTCGTATTCCTGTACAATGGAAAAAAAATAAAAGTCTGTCACTCTGCTCACATTTGTAATTAGTTGTCTTTATTATTTACAATAAGTGATACAGATTTGAGTTATTTTGCTTTATTTCCCGCCACAGGGGTTGAAAACATTTCTTTCTTCTGGCTTACGCAGACCTGACTGATCTCAGCCAATCAGACTCAATGTATGACTGACAGCAGTGACAACACGGGACATATTTCTCAGTCGACTCAAGACCCAATGACCATCGTAGGCAGTAATTTAAAGTGAGCAATTTCCCATTGACAACAATTAAAGTAAAAAATAAACCATATGGAACCTAAAAAATTCCCACTTTACCCAGATTGTTGATATTATAAACCTCATCTGGGTCCCACCTATAAGACTATTTAGGTATAGGTCTAATATGAGTTTCACACATTCTAAATTACAGACAAATCACAAACGGCGTCCAGTTTTTCTGAAGACATCTTCTAAGTGAAAATGTGAAAAATGACGAATGAATTTGTTTCATTTCACTGGAACTGGAGGTAAAGCATTTTCTATCACTCCAGCTCAGTCCAGTTCTCTAGTACAGTCAATGCTTCATGCATCCTCTGAGATAAAAAACAAGAATATAGATCAGATTAATTGGTATAAATGCCAGAAGAAATCAGATTATTGGGGAAAATGAAGAGAATAATTCCACAGCTTGTATCTGACATCCATCCATCCATTTTCTTGACCGCTTCTTCCCTTTCGGGGTCGCGGGGTGCCGGAGCCTATCCCGGCTACTGATGGGCGAAGGCGGGGTACACCCTGGACAGGTCGCCAGTCCGTCGCAGGGCCTCAATCACACCCATTCACTCTCACAGACACACCTAGGGGCAATTTAGAGTCACCAATGAACCTATGAAGCATGTTTTTGGATGGTGGGAGGAAGCCGGAGTCCCCGGTGAAAACCCACGCATGCACGGGGAGAACATGCAAACTCCACACAGAAAGGTCCCAGCCGGGATTCGAACCGGGGCCTTCTCGCTGTGAGGCAAGAGCGCTAACCACTGCGCCACCGTGCAGCCCCGTATCTGACATCCGATCATATTTAACATGATTTCAAAGTCAAGAAATTCAATGATGATCAGACTTTTTTAGTTTTTTTGGCAGGTTATCTGGCTCCAACATGGCGGCACCCATATCACAGGATAATGGCGACTGAATCGGCTTCATTCTTGCTGGCGTCAGAAGTGAGNCACGCTGTATTTGAACAGGAAACACTCTGAATACAGAGATTATGACTATGATTAAATTCATTAGAATCAAATAAATTGTATTCATGGTGGACACATCTTTTTTTATCAGAAGTACACATCTCATGATAGCAGGTGAAACACTAAAATAAAGACATGCAAACTAAAAACTCATAAAGCAATAAATAAAAATATTTTGTCAATGAAAAAAGGAAGGAACAGCAAATATTCAAGAGGGAATGTGACCCCCAGAGAAAGAGGATGTTTTTTTACTAAAACACACCATAAAACTTAAAGCAGCAAAATTGGTAAACTGAAAAAAGGGAAATAAAGAACCCTATGCAGCACATCAGTGAATTCTATAATACATTTGCTGGATTTATATCAGAAAACGACAGAGAACAACCGAGCCCGGGTTCACAGCAGCCCTGCTGTCCCGCTATGATCGCTCGCGTCCTGCCCAGATCCCAGGTAAAGATCTGAGTGGTGGAAATGTCCAAATCACCTGTTGTCACTTTGTGATTATACTAAGCTGCATGGTGTCACAATGTACCACTAACAGAGTTTACAGTCCCATTCATTTAACAGCAGCTAGCGGTTAGCCGCTAAGCTAGCGTCAGCTTTCACTCAAAACTTACTTGATTTTGCTGCTCCTACAGTCAGATGAAGTTGGTTGTTGTTGAATCTCTGTCAGTAATCCTTATATCCACATGCTCTGCGAACTGCAAACCGTTTGTTGTTGACGATCTATAAACTTTTATGCTAGAAGTAAAAACACCGTAAATCCCATACTGACGTATTAACATCTGAATGTCCTGTCAATTTACTACTGAGCGTGTGCAGACCATCAACAGCTCTGGTTTACCGTTATTAGGAATAAACGTGCAACACTGATCTCCAAAAATAGAGTACGCACCAGGAGGAGTTGAGGGAACCAATCGGGATGCGACCTGCAGAACTATCAGAAAGACAAGAAAACGTACCTATAGCAACATTAACATCAAAGAGGGAAGGGGACCTCGTCCCAGAAGGTAACAGATAACAGGAAGGAAATATCCTAGTACGAACATCTAGAGCCAGGGGAGGTTTGAGACAACTGATGGGACATGCAGAAGTAATTCAGGGCGGGCGTTTGAGGAACGACCCTCAAAAGCGGTCGGGGACCCAAGCAAAAAACACAACCAGCGTCCGCTGAACTTGAAACCTGTTCTGCCAAGAGAAGCCAGTTATTAGTGGAACCTGAAATACCTGACATCACCTCGAAGCAATCATCAACCGCTGGCTCCCTATTACAAACAATAACAGCATGCTGAAGTAAAATGTGGACCAACAGTCAAAACACCAAATGAAGCAGGAACATCAAACACAGTGGTAATATTGCTACAGATGAAGAAATAAGTGAAGGGGTCTTTTGTGGCGCCGGGCCTGTAAACGAACAGAGTCATGTAGAAACAGGAAGCGTTAGTCCAGGACGCAATTCTAGGGGGTTGAGCGGAGAGGGGGGAGGTGGAGGTGTCGAACGACAGCAATAAGTGGGGCTGCAATGTTAGGGCGCGAGACCAGTCACAAGCTGTGGGGGAAGCCATATAATCCATGGGTTCCCTTCTGAGCCCGTGTAGACAAACACGGTGCCTCAATGGGGTCCCTGTCAGAGCGAGACAGGTACCAGTCGTAGCTCGCGTGCTCCTGCAACTCCAGTGCAACCCCCTCTGCACCAATGCCTTTTAGTCGATGCAGGACGAGGGGTAGATCGGTGGCTGACATGGGGGGGGGGGCAGAGCGGAGGTGCCGTTTAGAGTANTATAATCCACGGGTCTCCAGTCTGAGCCCGTGTAGACAAACACGGGGCCTCAATGGGGTCCCTGTCAGAGCGAGACAGGTACCAGTCGTAGCTCGTGTGCTCCTGCAACTCCAGTGCAATCCCCTCTGCACCAAGGCCTTTTAGTCGATGCAGGACGAGGGGTAGATCGGCGGCTGACATGGGGGGGGGGGGGGGGGGGTGCCGTTTAGAGTAGGGGAAAGGGGAGTTGAGTTGGTCGATGGACAGAACGAGAAGGAGGCAGGAGGTGCCTTTCAGGGGTCAGCCAAACTCTCTGAACGGATGCCAGGGGCGGGGTCTCTTCCATGGTGAGACTGAAGGGTTGGAGCTTGGCATGCTACTGTCGCAGTGGGACGCTATTTCACTCCGCACTGTTCTCCCCGGTGCGATGCAGTCGGACAAGCCAGTCCGCTGTTCAGGAGCTGCAGATCTGGGGCCCAGCGATCTCGACTGCGGTCTATGTTCGTTAGGAGGACCGGGAAGGGCTCAGTCTGGAGCCCGGCCTCTCACCTGTGATGCCAAAGCTAACACAAANTTGGAGCTTGGCACGCTACTGTCGCAGTGGGACGCTATTTCACTCTGCACTGTTCTCCTCGGGGTGATGCAGGCGGACAATCAGTCCGCTGTTCAGGATCGCCGGTGGAGCTAGGTGTTGGTCTGGGGGTGGAACCCCCTGGCAGCACGATCCACGAACCCAAGCAGCTCGCCCAGCGATATCGACTGCGGTCTACGTGGTTAGGAGGACCGGGAAGGGCTCAGCCAGCGCTTGTGGTTCCACCGCCTGTCAGAGTCTGGAGCCCGGCCTCTCACCTGTGACGCCAAAGCTAACACAAAGCCTCCATTGCATTAAGATTTTCCTTATACTCACCTGATGGGCGTTCGCTCTCAGAGGTCCTGCAAATCCTGGGAACCATTAACCTAGTAGAAGCTCGTTGGGAGTGAATCGAGTGTTAGCGTTCACAAAGCATCTGACAGTCATGAGAGAAGTAAGAAGCGCTTAAACCCATTAAAATTTTCTGTGCACAGATTTTTCCCAATTGAAGCTCTAAAGGTAGATCTACACATTTAACAATCATACAGTGGGACCTGTTGTCCGATTTGATCCGTTCAGGAAACCTGGGCTGAGGAAAAAAAGGATTGATTAGACATTTGAGTTAGAGTTAGGGTTAGGGTTAGGGTTAGGGTTAGCCTTTGCTGGTCAGGCTTCTGGACATTCTGCAAAGGAGTCAATCAACAAATACTCAAGCAAAAATTCCTATGATGTTTCTCCATCATGTCAGTGTAGTTGATCACACTCTCCTGCCCTGTGAGAAAAGGCAGGTTACTCCCCCATCTGTGTTACATCACATCAAAGCAGGCCACAGAGATGGAAGTAGGAGACGATGACAACATTTCAGACTCCCTCTAAGCTGTGAAAAGAACAACATAAGAATGCAGGAAAAATCAGTTGTAATAATTCACATTAAAATCTAAACAAGTTTGATCACAGCTCTTTGTGTGTGACCTCGATCTGTGCCATCAGCAGCTCTGCTCGCAGACTCCTGTGGGCCTTCAGCCTTTGTTTTCCTAACTGAGATAAGCTTGACAAAACATCTTCCCTGAGCTTCTGCAACTTGCCCACTTGTTCTGTATTGGAGCAGAAGTGAATCTTCAAAAGCCAAATATATTTTCTAATTATCATTAATAGTTTCTAATTATTAGATTATTCCTAATTGAAAATGCCGGTCGCAAATAATCCAATTTCAATATTTGAATTTCCGCACGCCCGATTAAATAAAATTTAAAGTGCCCGAGCAGGCTAATGGGAGGACAGAGACGCGGATTCTGCAGTCCCATGAGCCATGCAGACGACATAACCCGCGCATCAACATTCAGAGACAGGGACAAAAAACAGAAACACAAACGTTTGGTCAGTCATGTCAGGTCAGGGGTACAGTCAGTCAGTGTTCAGCAGCACAGTCATGAGTCACCCTCGTCAGGTGAGAGCAGCTCAGTAGCTGGGCTGGATTTGAGGACCGAAAACCTTTTAACAGTGAAATTCGGCAGCTCGAGCAAACAGATGTGATACCTGAGGAATCTGGGAAGGGAAAAGTGCGATGACCCTTGCTCCGCCAGGATGAGGTGGACTTCACGGAGGACCAGCAATGTCAGAATAGCCCACAAGATCTCTGGATGCTGCTGGGCCCTCTCTGCAGCAGCAATGGCACTCGGGCAGTGAGGAAGTCCAGCAGCAGCAGAATCAAGCTTACAGGAGAAATAAGCCACTGGTCTGAGAGTTCCACCATGATCCTGGAGAAGGGCAGAGGTCATGCAGCCCCTCCCTCATCCACAGTCTGTGTGAATAGCTTGAATGGATCCAGTAGGCCTAAAGTGGGAGATGATTGGAGAGCAAGTTTCAGTGCTGTAAAGGAACTCTCAGCTACATTTGTCCACTGCACCTTAGAGTTCACTGGTTTAGATTTGATTAGCTCACCTAGGGCTTGGTTAAGTCTGAAAAGTTTTAAAAACAAA
>NC_050517.1:31749395-31751457 GCF_002922805.2 Oryzias melastigma | reverse complement strand
ATAAATAAATAATTAAAAAAAAAAAAATACATTATAGTTTTGGTTCAGTCTGACACATTTTTTTTTTACATAAGACCACATGTGATGCTTCTATTAAATAAATAAATCAAATGGAAATCTTATACATTTTAATACCTAAAGAAAATCAGCTCAACTCTATGCAGCTTAATGCATGCATTCAGTAATATTAATGTAAAACCATTTTCTTAAAAAACACACAAAAAATTAAGCACGGCTGGTAGAAGCCCAGACACACTGTCCCTGCCAGAACAGCAACAAAACTTTAGGAAAAAAAAAATTAAGAGAAATTAGTTGGAGTTAAATGTAATATTTTTTTAAAAAGTCGTGAGTGTTGTACGGAAAAAAAAACGTTTGTCTTTTGGTGTCCTCTGTTCATCCTCTGTCATGATGGGAGATTATTTGGGATTAAATACAAAATAAAAACTTGAAAGTTGTGTGGGGAAAAAAACTTTTTTTGTCTATCCTCTATATTGATGATGATCTGTAGCAGCAGGAATGCAGCAATTGTTGATCATTTATCAAATGATCAACAGAAGTCCAACAGTTGTTCTCAGAAAACTGTGGTGATGTGCAGAAGGAAGCAGCTTGTTCTGAGAGAGAACACACATGAACATTTTCATTAATATTTATATCAACAAATATTCCAAATGTCCATGTTTGTTTTTGATCTCACCTCAAACACAACTGCTGCATTCTCTCAGTCTGCATCATTTTCAGGTTTCAGAGGCTGACAGGCCTGTTTCAGGTCTGTGTTGTCCTGAATGAATCTGTGTGAGCAAACTTGAGAGATCTGAAAAAAGACAAAACACAAAGTAAAATCCAGTTAGCTTTAAAACTTAAATGATGTTTACATTAAATGGAAATGTTTCTTGTAGTTAAAAGAGCAAGTTTCCTACCTTTGACATTGAAGGAGAAGTAACCAGCTGGGGGTAGAAGCTGCAGTTGTTGGTTCCTTGAGGGTGTGCCATGATGACAGGTCAGGACAGCAGAGGAGTCCATGCAGGTCAGAGGAGATCTGAGAGGAACGTCTGAAGCTGCCAAAAAGAAGTCTTGTCTTCTGTGAGGTCCAGCAGTGAAAGTCTGACCTGCACTTCTGATGAATTGTTGCTGGAGGTTTTAACATTTGTCATAAAAAAGTACCCGGATAAAAATCTCCAAAATGCCCCCCCCCAAAAATTCAAAACAAAAATACTAAAGTAACTGTAACTGGCAGGGAACAGCACATCAGACAAAATTAGAAATCTTTAAGTACCCTTAAGTACTTCTTAACGGGCAAATTCGGGGTGTTAACAGGGGAACCATCACAGGGGATGACTATACCTGCTTCCAAAAATGAGTTAAAAACTGGGGTGATGCCCGCAATTGCCTCAGGCTTCAAGGGGTACTGCGCCCGTCGGGGTCTGAAGTGAGATTTGGGGTTGACAACCAAAGGTTCACAATTCCGTATGAGACCAACATCAAATTTATGCTTGGCCCAAACACAATCAGGAACACCGTCCAGGTCAAGAATGGAACCATCCAGAACCAAAAGATAGGGGTGTGGCATCTCATGGCCTGGCCTGTAGTGAGGAAAAAATATAAAAAAAAAATAAAATCAAACTGCCAGGCTCACGCTGCCAATCCAGAGCATGGCTGCATGCTCTAGTCCAGGAACCCAAATCTTTCCATTCATCAGTGAGGCCTTTGGACAAGGAAATGTAAGGGTCACTTCCTGGAACCTTAAAGAAAGGGGTTTGGGTGGAGCTCAAAGAAACAGACATCGCACAGCGCGTTGCAGTCCAGAAAAGGCTGCACACAGACAAATGATCATTCATACATTCAAAAACTGCACTTTCATACTCTGGGTCTGGGTCCCCGGAAAAAATAAAAAAACATGGGCTGTACTATGAACATTTTCTGGTATCAGCAGAGCTGGGAAAGTAACTCTTCTGCTAAGGCTATAAGCTCATCCTGTCGTTCATAGCAGACCTGCCATTAATAAGAGAACTGGCAATCTGGGAGGCGAGATTGATTAACTATAGTGTAAACACATTCACGCTGT
>NC_050517.1:31745760-31748838 GCF_002922805.2 Oryzias melastigma | reverse complement strand
AAAACTTGAAGTAGATTTGTTGTTGACATGGATCAAAGAGGAAATCATTCATCATGTTTGTGGACTGCAGACATACTAACATGTTTGGGATGGAAGTTGGAAATGAGATTAGAATTATAAGTAAAGAAACTGTCAAATGTTTAGAGAAAGAAATAATTCTGGGTTACTTTACTGACAAAGATTGTATTTTTATTCCAGTTGTTTTTATTTTTGGTCAAATTCCATATTCATTAAGCTAAATGGTCCAAACTGAGATTCCAACATTTCTTAAATGAAATTATTCAGAACAAAAACATCATCAAACTGTGCTGTCTGAGGAGGGTCTCATAAGGTGTCATGTCCCCCCGAGGGAAATCATCAGGCTTAGTCATCCCGCTATGGATGTCATAAACGGCCTGCAGCCGGTCAAGGAGCTCCTCCACATCTTCATCCTCACGTTGTTTGCAGACACTGACCTTTACGTGGTCGCACTGGACAGGGAAGTGAGCACGAACAGCCGCTATCAGTCCATCTTTCCATTGTCTGTAGGTCACGTTTTCTGCATTCTGGTTGGCAGGGTCATGCCAGTCGTGAGTCACAGGCTGGTGTTGGGCCTCGAAGTGGCTCCTCAGAGTGGAGAACTGGGATTGGCTCAGAATATGCAGCATCACTCTAGCCATTTCTCCAGAGCTGGGCACATAGTCTCTGACAAAGTCCTCCAGGGCTCGCGCCAAGACCTCCCCACCTTTTTCTGGCTTGGGCAGGTGCTTGGATGCAGCAATGATGTCATCAGCAGTCCAGAGATTCTGTGTAGAAGGGTAAAGAAAAGAAGAGGGTGCTGAGGAAGTTTCTTTATTTTCAGTTGATTCATCAGCCTTTTTGACTGTTATCTCTTTTTTGTTTTCTATTTTCAGGGCAGTCAGGGACCTGCAGGCCTTCTGCCTCTCCCGTTTTTCACACTCCGCTTCCCAAACTTTCAAACATTCATTCATGTCATCCATTCGCTTTATTGCCTTTGTTTTAACTCTTTTTCGCTCATACAACATTCGTCTCTCTTCAGTTAAGTTTTTTCTGAGTTTCTCAAGTTGGCATTTACTCAAAGAACCTCCCTCGGGGAACCCATGTTTCTGACACCAGTAATCCACAAATTCACAACATTCAACACCATGCTTCGCTTTCATAAACGTGACCAGACTTGAGGCTGAACCTCCGCTCTGTTTCTCATTTGCATTACCCATTTCCTATTTTTTTTTTTGCTCCCGAACCTAATCTCACAGGACTTTCACCTGATCTTGATTGATTAGGGCAACAGTTCCTTCCCTAACTTAATCTCACAGGACTTTAACCTGATCTTGATAGATTAGGGCAACTGAAGTTTGCTGGTTCCCAACGATTTCTGGTCACAACCTATTGTTACCAAATCACCTGTTCTCCCCACCACGTGGGTGACAGGTTTTCGCTACCTGATTTGTACAACGGATCAAGCTATACGCACAGGACTCGATTCACTTATCAATTTATGGCTACCTGTGTCGCGATAATGGATCAGATTATCCGCACAGGACTCACACGCTTATGATGGGTTTCAGCAAATGGTAGAGAAGAAAAAAAAGTTTATTTATTTATTTATTTTTTTTAATGAAAACGCTTGACTTAGTTCAGGGCAAAAGCCTGGTGTTATTAATGTTCCAAATCAACCTATGCAGACAAAAATACTGGAAATATTTTAGAATAGAATCTTCCTCACCGGATCTATTTGTCCACCGAAGTTCGATGATTCCGTCGCGGTTGATCGAGATCACGGACCACAGTCCTCGTCACTCTGTTGGATTTGGTGAGATGAGGCTGAATCTTTGTGATTCAGGATGGCAAATCCCTCTGGTCCGATCCTCCGACGAACACACGCGGAATCCTGTTCGTGACGCCAAGATTGTCATTTCATTTTTTCATTTATTGATTTATAAAGCACCTTCCACCACCAGTCAAGAAACCCAAAGTGCTGTACACAAGGAAAAACAAAAACCGAGCACTGTGCAATAGTAAAACATAAAAAAGGATAAAAGACATAAAACCAAGTAAAACCATTTAAAACAATGATAAAAACAATAAAACAATTTTAAAACAGAGATAAAACCACCATAAAATAGAATAAAAGGCTAGGCTAATGCTAAAAGGCTGTAGTGGAGGAACAATTCTTTTTTAAAACACTCCAAAAGCGTGATCTCTCTAATAGCTGGTGGCAACTGATTCCACAGTTTGGGAGCCAACACAGAAAAAGCACGGTCCCCCCTGAACTTACGTTTGGTTCTGGGAAGCAGTAGCGTGCACTGGTCTGCAGAGCGTAAGGACTTAGTGGGGAGTATTTTAAAACCAGACTGGAGAGGTAAGGAGGTGTCGTCCCTGCCAGTGACTTAAAAGTAAAAACAAGAATTTTGATAAAAATCAAGTATTGCACTGGGAGCCAGTTCAAAGAAGCCAAGATCGGGGTTATGTGGTCAAACTTTTTTGCCCCACAAATAAATCTTGCTGCTGCATTTTGGACCAGTTGCAGCCTGGCTACTGAAGCCTTAGGTAACCCAGCATATAGAGAGCTGCAATAATATAGTCTGGACAGCACGAAGGCATGGGTGACAATTTCAAGGTTCTTTTTAGAAATAAAAGACTTGATCCTAGCTAGTCGCCGCATCTGAAAAAAGCAGGATCTGGTCACCGCATTTATTTGGAGGTCGAGTTTCAGAGCAGCATCAAGTTTAACACCCAAGCTTGTGACCACAGACTGCTCAAAAGGGGCAAGAGAGAGGAGATCAATGTTATGATCCTTTCCACCACTAGGGGAAAACACAATTACCTCAGTTTTGTTTTCATTTAGGCCAAGAAAGTTTTCCGACATCCACAGCTTGACTTCAGCAAGGCAGTCAATTATTGCTTTAATGCTGCGGTCTGGTCCCTTGCATATAGGAACATAAATTTGGCAATCGTCAGCATAGAGGTGGAATTCCACCTTATGCTTTCGAAACAACACTCCCAGTGGCAGCAAATAAATAGAGAAAAGCAGAGGGCCCAGAACCGACCCCTGGGGGACCCCCCACTTCAGGGGGT
>NC_050517.1:31734179-31744591 GCF_002922805.2 Oryzias melastigma | reverse complement strand
ATTCCACGAACATTCCAGCTAATAATGTTCAGATTAGACATGACTACAGTGGCCTCCATTAGACGACCATCTCCTAGTCTCAACTGAACGGGGGTTCATATGGTATAAGAACGTGTGCTTTAATAATAATCATCATCATTTCACTCTGACATGTGTGCATGATGAAGGATTCATAAAACACATAAGGCCTCTTCATTTATTGTCATGTCAGAAGTGGTTAAAATAAGTTTAAAACAAAAACACTTAAATACATGAACAAATTGTAACCAACAAACCAATTATTGGTGGTCAATAGGAAACAAATCAAAACACTTTGAAGCTCCCTGCAAAAGCTTCAAGTGAAACATTTTAACAAAAAACTATTTTTTAAAACAGAAGGGCTCAAACTCATGACTGAGCGCTCTCTCCCTCCTGCACCCACAATGCAACTGTTGTTTTCTCCTCCACTCTGTGTACTGCTCCTCTTCTTTTTTTTCCCACCATTTGCAAAGAACAGTTCCACATGCAACTTTTCTCCTGTTATACACAGCTGGGGTGTTTTTAGCTCTCAATCTAATCAATTCAATTTTATTTATATAGCCCAATATCACAAAGGAATTTGCCTCATTGGGTTTCATGACGGTAATTTTTACAGATGCAGATAATTATTCATAAAATATAAACAATAGTTAAAAACTAAACAGACTACATAAACTGGTTATCCCTGCCCTTAGACCCTCCCTCCCGGTAAGGAAAAACTCCTAAAAAAACCTGAGTCAGGAAAAAAGAAGAAACCTTAGGGATTCCCACATGAAGGAGAGATCCTATCCCAGGACGGACAGGAGATACCAGAACTGTTAAAGAAAGATTAGCTTCTACAACTACGAATCTAAGAGTTCATTCAGATAAAGCTGAGGGACGAGTGATGATGAAGTCCATAGTCAAGATGAAGCAGAACTGCAGTCCACGACCAGGAGGAAAGACGACCCAGCAGGAATCACTCTCACTCAGAGATGCAGGATGGTGTCGGGGGCGTGGTCCACGGCCAAGAGTGGGAGCGTGGGCGATCCACCGTGGATCTGAAATCTCTCCCGCTCCCCAGAGGAGAGTGGGAAAGAAGAACAACATGTGAATGGAACTGCACCACAAAAGCATGGAGAACTGAATACAATAGTTGTTTTTTTTCCGGTTCCGGGTCACGAGCAGACATGTCTCCAGATCTCCTCAACTCGTCGGCTTTTAAAGTTTTTTAAAGTCTTTTAAAGTTGCCCACAAGCGACTTTAATCACCGAGCTGCAGCAACAACTACCACAACGAGGAGAGTTGAACATGGCACCGAAGAAGAATCTTGAAGCCGATCTGGCAGAGCTCAAAACCGCCTTAGCCAACATCCAGGCTAAGCTAACCCCAGCTGTTCTCTCTGAATCCACGCTAGCAGCGCTGCTGGAAGCTAAGCTAACACCACTGCTACAACTCCTGGAAGATTTCCGTCAAGAAAGGACACGTAACGAACAACGAGATAATCGCCAAGATCTCCTGGAGAGGAGGATGCATGACATGGATCAACAGGCACGGATGAATAATGTGATTCTCACGGGACTTCAACTACAACCCCGGGTGCAGACTGGTGCTACCAGCGCTAGCACGGATGCTAACGGAGCTGTGACGGATGCTAACGTGACCGTAGAGGATCAAACTGGAGAATTTCTTGCGTCTAAAGGGATTTCCTTGGACCTAAACACTGTTGAGATCTGTCATCCGCTTCCTCGGAGAAAGAATACGGATAAACCAGCGAGTTTGTGAATCGAAAACACAAGATAGCTCTTATGAAACAACGCAAACACCTGAAGGGTTCTGCTGTTTATCTTAACGATCATCTGTGTAAATATTACGCTGATCTGGCGAAGCACGCGAGGCTCCTACGATCGAGGAAACAGATCCACAGTACGTGGACTCTGAACTCCAGAATCTTTGTGAAACCACTCGGACCACCGGACGTTACAAAGCCTCTGGAAATAAAATCCATGGAAGACTTTGAGAACTGTGGGATTACACATGTCTGACCCTTTACTTCAAGCAAAATGTGAACTCTAAATAAAAAACCCACTGGATGTGAACTCTGACCCGGTTCTGAGCTGCAGAACTCGTTTCCCTTGAGATGAGACCTTCACAGTCTCTCAGTCAAAACAACGAAGAAGAACGATTACGTGGCCTTAAACTTGTTCCTAAGCTGAGATGTAGCACTGATTTCTGGTCAAATTCTTGATTTTTGATCCTTTTCTTTCCAACTTATTATTATTTTTTATAAAAATCATTTTTATGAATACAATCTGCACAAATTGTATTTTTTTTATTAGAATATTTTGATTTTTTTTCTCCATTAACTAATGAAGATGATTTTTACTTAAAACTTTTTCTATTTCTATAATCATTCTTTGATTAATACAATCTGCACTAATTGTTTTTTTTTAATGAGAATATCTTGACCTTTACTGCATTAGCAAATGAAGATGGTTTAATTATTTTTGTATTATCATAATTCATGCACAAAGTGTCTTCTTTCTATGAGAATATTAGATTATTGATTATGTAATATGCAGTAATGATTACTGAAAAGTTTACAATCACTATGTATTAATTTTCTTTACTGATTAATATAAATGATTTGTCGTGGACGCTTTGAAACTTGATTACATTAATCATATAAATGATCCTTAATATCCTGAATCTATTAATATTTGATATTAAGTCCTGAACCGGATATTGATAATTCATGTAGAGAAAATGGTCGAGTCGGGGTGGGATTATATAAGTTCACTTCCTTCTACTCCCTTTCAGGCGACCAGAGAAAACTACTGTGTCTGACACAGATTTAGCCAGTTTACACACCGATTCTACGTTTAGTTTAAGAATCTCTGATTGTCTTCGTCGGGCGTCGTTGCCACCTGCGTGAATTACGACCCGACGGAACCTCGCCTTACTCTGGGCTAACATTCGGAGGTTTCCTTCGATGTCACCAACTCTGGCTCCCGGGTAACATCTAACTGTAGCTCCCTTGAGCTTTACGTGTCTGACCTCGGAGGAGCCAATGACCAGGGTTTTCGGTTCAGTTGGTGCGTTACTGAGGGGAGAAAACCTGTTACACAGGGAGCTCCAGGCGATCTGCGGGCTTTCTTTTAGCTCTCTGCTTCTTCCCCACCTGTACAAACTCATCCTGGGGATTCCCCGGCTGCTGAGAGGGCGGTGGGATGCTAGCTAAGTCAGCTTTGCTAGCGCGGCTAGCGCTCCGAGTGACAACAACATGGCTAGCTGGTTTAGCTTCCATTGAGCTAAGACGCGCTTCCAGCTGTTCGAGCCTGGATAACAGGTCTGAGATCAGACTACAGTTAACACAACGACCATTGTCTTCATTAAATGAGGCGGGATCCTGACTAAACATATGACAAGTGGGGCAGGAAAGAGGGCTGAGAGCCGGAGAGGTAGAAGACATGCTAGGACAATCACTGGTTTACGCTCACCAGAATGGCGCCTAGTGTAGGGCGCCTCTGCCCCGTTGATGTAGGCTCAGGAGGCTATAGCCCCAAACGGCGTCTTTCTGAGTCACGTCCGGCGTCCCTTCAAACACAGCTGTCAGACCTTTACGTTATTATATTTATACTTATGGATTTGCTAAATGATCTGCACTTATACTGGTAAAGCATACCTCTAAATGGATGTTAAAACCAGGTAATGGTAACTATGTAAAGTAACTTCAAAGTCCTTCACACTGTCGAATCCACAAGTTTCCACGTATTCCTTCATGGAGTTTTTTTCTTTACTATATAAATGTGTGGAAAATCAAGGCTGTTTGTCATTAATTTGATTGGTCATTTTAACAGTTTCTGCTCAATCCTGAGAGTGGAACCAAACCATGAATTCATCAGAGCAGAAGATGGTGGAGGATGGGCTGCTGGGAAGAGATGATGTCATCAATATGTTCTTCAGTGGATCCAAACAAGCTCTTCATCTAATAAATCTACTGGTTCTTTTTCGACAAACTGTTGAGTTTTAGCTTTGAACAAACGTGTTGAATTTTAACACAAACTCCTCAAATGATGAACCCCAAGAGTCTTTTTCACTAGAAATATTGTCTCCAGACCAGAAGAAGCAACACGAGCTGCATGTGTGACATCACTGATGGTGTCTGGAATTTATGCAGTCAATATTACAGAAGCTAATCGCTTCTTTCTTCCATTAGCAACATTTCTGAATAACCAAATGAGCAAAGCAACATCTGATCACAACAGAAAGAAAACAGACATTGCTGGAATTGAAATTAAGCTAAGCAAACTTCTGTTGTTGTCAAGGTAACGTGTGTGTTCTCACACAACAGAAATCACTTATAAACTGACAAAAAGAGGACCAATAAATAATCAACTTAAATCTGCCTTTATTTTTACAACATAAAGAACAAGTGAAGACATTCTAGATTCTAGGATTCCACAACATTCACATCCAATAGGAACATCAGATGAACCATAAAATAACACGTTTTCCATAAACTCATCTCTGTGAAGTGTTGTGTGCAACATGGAATACATTTGTAAATGACTTATTTTAAATTCATGACAACGTGCTGATAAATGGACAGAAAGTGAACTATTGTTTGTCTAACACTGTCCTAGACGCCCCCCCCCCCTCCACACTGACACTCTTTATGTATTTTCTAGTGTCGATACATGAAAGACTTTCACATTTAAGACCTTTTTTTAAGGATTTTTATTCTCCACTGGAGTCCGTGGCAGACAAAATGCTGTCCACCTTTGTCATGGGAGGAATCACACATCACTATACGTGTCGGGTCATCTGGACCCAGAAGATAGCACAAGGATTAGATAAAGTATTTTACAAACACGGACAATAACACACCACAGGAGGAATTAAAAAAATGTCATAAATATGATCTGCAGCTTCAGTCTTTTACTGCAGAAGTCATCTTCTGTGGTTCTCCATGTGCTTTCTCAGATGAGATCTCTGACTGTAACTTTTGTCGCATTCTTTACAAGAAAAGGGCTTTTTTTCTGCATGGGTCCACATGTGGATTCGGAGGTTGGAACTTTGACTAAAACTTCTTTGACACACTTGACAGGAAAAAGGCTTCTCTCCCGTGTGAGTCCTCATGTGCGATATGAGATAGGACTTGACATTAAAGCTTTTGTTGCAGACTTTACAGGAAAAGGGCTTCTCTCCCGTGTGGATCCTCATGTGGATTCTGAGAGTAGATCGAAGGCTAAATCTTTTACTGCATTCTTCACAGGAGAACGGCCTCTCTCCTGTATGAGTCCTCATGTGACTTCTCAGATTAGAACTGTCTTTAAAGCATTTGTGGCATTCTTCACAGGAGAACGGCCTCTCTCCTGTATGAGTCCTCATGTGACTTCTCAGATTAGAACTATCATTGAAACATTTGAGACATTCTTTGCAGGAAAACGGCTTCTCTCCTGTGTGAGTCCTCTGGTGGATTTTCAGGTTCGATCCATTTCGAAAACTTTTCTTGCATTCTTGACAGAAAAAGGATTTCTCTTCTCTGGGACCACCTACGACAAACACATTCTTCTCCGTCAGGGTATCAGACTCCTGCTTCAGATCAACCTGCTCTTCATCCTGACTGATGCCCAGCTCAACTTGCTCCTCCTTAATCTGTGGAGGTTCTGGGTCATCCTGTTCTTCCTTAACCAGAGAAGGTTCTGGTTCCTCCAGATATTCCTTAAACAGAAAAGGTTCTGGTTCCTCCTCTATTTCCACGACTTTTAGAAGTTCTGGTTCCTCCTGCTCTTCCTTAACCAGAGAAGGTTCTGGTTCCTCCTCTACTTCCATGACTTTCAGAGGTTCTGGGTCATCCATATCTTCCTTAACCAGAGAAGGTTCTGGTTCCTCCAGATCTTCCTTAACCAGAGAAGGTTCTGGTTCCTCCTGATATTCTGTAAACTGTGATGGTTCCAGTACTTCCCAATCTTCTGCAGTCTCTGGACGTTGTGGTATCTCTTGTATTTTCTCTTTAATCTGAAAGAGTTCTGGTTCCACATGGTCTTTTAAATTCTGTGATGGTTCACATTGTTCTTTATCCTTTGGAGGTTCTTGATTATCCTGTATAACACAAGATTTCTCTGCTTGGTTGCAGTTATCTTCATCTTTACTCAGACAATGCCGGGGAAGGTCTGCAGAGACACAGAAACAAGAAAATGCCTGATCACCATGTGCCTAAAACCATTCATAAACTTTGCAGTTCATGCAAAACCAACAGAGTAGGACCTTTGAGATGTTCTTAGGATATTTTCTCTTATTTAAGAAACACTATTATCCATTATCCATTCCTTTATTTTCTTCTTTTCCACTGGGACCAGGTCAGAGGGGCAGCAGTCTAAGCAAAGATGCTCAGGTATTCCTCTCCCTGACCACTTCCTCCAACTCTTTTAGGAATATCCTGAGACATTCCCAGACAAGCCAAGAGATCTCTCTGGGATGGCATTGCCCGAGTCACACAACGGTTTCTTCTGGATGTGGGGGAGCAGTGGCCCTACTCTGAGCTCTCTCCAGGTGACCGAGCTTCTCATCCTATCTCTGAAGGAGCGTCCAGTTACCCTACAGAGGAAGCTCATTTCATTGTATTTGGGACCTGGTTCTGTGGGTCATGACCCAGAGCTCATGACCACAGTACTGAAACAAAGGTTGACTTAGATATTGATCATCAATCTCTCGTCAAGGTTGTCCTGGAACCGTGTGCACAGATCCACACCCTTGTGCTAGAAACATTGTGTTTGCCATGGACAAACAACAACTAAACACCACTTGGTTTCAGGTCAGGGAAGACGTTCCTCCCAATCACACCCTTCTAAGGGTTCACTGTTGTTATCCACATGGGTGTTCAAGTTCCCAGGAAACAATGGAGTCCCCTGCTGGAACACCTAGCCCATGGTACTCTGAACTAGTTTCTGACCAATAGACTAAAACTACAGTCTAAGACAGGGGTGTCGAAACTTGGTAAATGCATTGAGGACATTAACGACTGGATGTGTCACAACTTACTTCAATTAAACAAAACTGAGGTTATTGTCTTTGGGGCTAAAGAAAAAAGGTTGGACGTCACTACAGAGCTTCAATCTATTCAACTAAAAACTACCAACCAGGCCAGAAACTTGGGTGTAGTGATAGACACAGACCTACATTTGATAAACACATTAAGGCAGTCACTAAATCAGCCTATTATCATCTCAAAAATATCTCAAGGATTAAAGATCTGATAGAGAAACTAGTGCATGCATTCATCTTTAGTCGACTTGATTACTGTAGTGTGGGGGTTTAGTCCTACCACACTGGTAGTAGAATGGCAGATTCAGATCGGGCTCCTTTTAGCTCGCCATCTGTAGAGGGAGTGGTAGACTCCCCAGTCAAGACTTCATTCAGTGCTCTGGTCGAGCACTCCAGAATCATCTGACACCACCAGTTAAGGGACCTGGCTATTTCATGATTCTCTAACTGCACAGATTTAACTTCCCTGGCTTCCGGTGATGAACGACAATCTGACACAATTTAATTTATATATGCTGCCACTTGGGGACATGATCAGGAGACATGGCGTCTGTGTTCACAGCTACGCTGATGATACACAACTTTACATTGCTGTGTCTCCTGATGATGAAGAGTCGGTCAACGTTCTTTATAATTGTATTTTAGACATTAAGTCATGGATGGCAGAGAACTTTTTACAGCTCAACCAGGACAAAACAGAGGTTTTAGTGATTGGTTCTGAGGACAAGAGAGAGTTTGTTTTATCTAAACTAAAAAACTATAAAACTTCTCAATGCGTGAGAAACCTGGGCGTGATTTTCGACTCTGAGTTTAATTTTATTCCACAAATTAAAAACATAACAAAAACAGGATTTTATCATCTTAAAAATATTGCCAGACTCCGCCCATTCCTCTCTCTTGCCAGCACAGAGGTGCTAATGCATGCTTTTGTTTCAAGTAGACTAGATTATTGTAATGCCCTGCTCTCTGGTCTTCCCAGAAAAAGGATATCAAACCTTCAGCTATTACAAAACTCAGCCGCACGCGTGCTGACGAGGACCAGGGGGCGGGAACACATTACACCGATTTTAAAATCGCTCCCTGTGAAATTCAGAATTGATTTTAAAATTCTTTTATTGGTTTATAAATGTTTTTAAGGTATTGGGCCCTCTTATTTATTCAATATGATTTTAGGGTACGAGCCCTCGAAGACCCTGAGGTCCTCTGGAACAGGCCTTTGGTTGTACCAAAAGTTAGAACTAAAACATACGGCGAGGCCTTGTTCAGTCATTATGGACCTCGCCTATGGAACAACCTCCCAGAATGCATCAGGGCTGCAGAGACTGTTCATGTTTTTAAAGGGAGGCTCAAGACCTTTTTAATCTGGCTTTTAGTTGATTTGATATTTTCTTTTATCCTCTACTTTTACTTAATCAATATTTATTTATTTTTACTGAATTATGTCAGTCTATTTTTTATGTATATATATATATATATATATATATATATATATACACATATATTACTTGTCTTTTTATTTATATCTGTTTTTTAAATGTATTCATTCATTTTAATCTATTTTACCCCTTTTACATGTTTAACTCCAGTGTCTTCCTCTGAGGGATCCTCCACATCAGTGATTGACCTTTCTCAGTGAACAGGGTCGCTGCAGTGGGATCTCCCGGGTCTGGCTCTCTGCTCAGATCTGGGGGGTCCTGTAGTAACGTACTCTGTGAACTTGATTGGGGGGTCACTGGTGTGGACAAGTCCCAAAAATATGTTTCCTCACTGCAGTACCAAGCCAGATTTCTAGATTTATGCTTTACATCCTTTTAGTATTTATTTATTCATTCATTTATTTATTCTTTCATGGTGTGGCGATATGTCGATGTGTGTTTGTGCGTGTGTGTGGAGGGGTGGGGCTTGTGGGTATTATCTTTTGTTTTTAAAATGTTATTTTTATGTAAAGCACATTGAGTGAAATTCATTTTTTTAAAAGTGCTATACAAATAAAGTTTGATTTGATTTGATTACAGTTTTTCACAAATGCTAAAACACAAAACCCAACCCTCTAAACCAAGTGACCAGTTGTCGAAACACATGTACTAAATCTAACCGTCATTTTCCACTACCATAAACACATTTCACACGACGACACAACCCACAAAACACAATACTTTGTTCTCATAAATCTAAACACATTATTTTCTTGCTAAAACCCAAGTTGCAAAAGAACTCTGCTCATGTTCTCAAATTAATGCTCTTGTGATGCAAAGTGCTTGCCACAGTCAGCAAGATTTGAACACAATGAACACACCTGACATCATCCATTACACACAACAACTCAACACTGAAGATACCTTTTGGTAATGCTGTGACCACATTTATAAAGGGAAGTTCAGAGTGCAGAGTTTATTGAAGATTCTAAAAATGGATGAAGACAGAGTCAGGGAAGAAGAGTTCAAGTCCGAGGAGGAAGACGAGCCGGCCATGGAAGAAGAGGAGCAGGACAACGAGCAAGGAGAGAAGGTGCAGGAGGGAGAGAAGGAGGTCCAGGATGGAGAGCAGGACACCCTCGCACTACCATAACGGACGAGATGCGAGCAACAGTCATTGATCATGTCATTCTTCATGGCATGACAATGGCTGAAGCTGGGCTAAGAGTCCGTCCAAACCTGAGTAGGTTCCCTGTGGAGAGCATCATCAGGGCATTCAGACAACACAACAGGTATTGTACTCTTGCTTTCTTTGTCACAATACAATTTACAAGCATGTGAAGGTAGTCTACTGACCACAAATCTTTCCTTCTTTAGAGTTGAAAGAACGCCACATAGAGGTGGGAGGGCTGCCATATTTACAGCGGCACAAGGAACCTTCATTGTGGATATGGTTCGTGAAATCAACCTCATCACACTTCAGGAGATCAGAAGAAAGTCTTTGCTGATTATTTCAACTTTGAGAACATTGATGAGGTCAGCTTGGCCACAACATACAGAGTTCTCCGGCGCCAACGGATGCGGATGAAGAAGGTATATAGGGTTCCTTTTGAGCGGAACTCTGAGCAAAGCAAAGATCTACCTTACGAGTATGTGCAAGTAAGTGTACGTCCATGATTACAAAACAGTTAGTGGACATGTTGTGTTGCTCAGTGGGCTACATTACTTCTGGACCATACTGTGATACCTGATTGACTGTTGATCATCACACCTGTGCACTTTCTGATACTACAGATGGATGCGATGGTCAGACCTCATGAGTACCTCTATCTAGATGAGGCTGGTTTCAACCAGCAGAAATTAAGGCAAAGAGGTCGTAACATCATTGGTCAAAGAGCCATAACGGAGGTTCCTGGCCAACGGGGGGGTAATATTACTCTTTGGAACAGA
>NC_050517.1:31726571-31731495 GCF_002922805.2 Oryzias melastigma | reverse complement strand
GGAGGATGCATGACATGGATCAACAGGCACGGATGAATAATGTGATTCTCACGGGACTTCAACTACAACCCCGGGTGCGGCCTGGTGGTACCAACGTTAGCATTGATGCTAACAGAGCTGTGATGGATGCTAACGTGACCGTGGAGAATAAAGTTGGACAATTTCTTGCGTCCAAAGGGATTTCATTGGACCTAAATACTGTTGAGATCTGTCATCTGCTTCCTCGGAGAAAGAATACGGATAAACCAGCGATCCTGATCAGGTTTGTGAATCGAAAGCCCAAGATAGCTCTGATGAAGCAAAGAAAACACCTGAAGGGTTCTGCTGTTTATCTTAACGATCATCTGTGTAAATATTACGCTGATCTGGTGAAGCACGCGAGGCTCCTACGATCGAGGAAACAGATCCACAGTACGTGGACTCTGAACTCCAGAATCTTTGTGAAACCACTCGGACCACCGGACGTTACAAAGCCTTTGGAAATAAAATCCATGGAAGACTTTGAGAACTGTGGGATTACGCATGTCTGACTCTTTAATTCAAGCAAAAAGTGAAATGTGAACTAAATAAGTATAATCATTTTTTGATTTTTGATCATTTTTGAAGATGATTTTTACTTATTACTTTTTCTATTTCTATAATAATTCTTTGATTAATACAATCTGCACTAATTGTATTTTTTTAATTAGAATATTTAGATCTTTACTGCATTACCAAATGAAGATGATTAAATTATTCCTTTTTGTATTATCATAATTAATGCACAAAGTGTCTTTTTTCTATGAGAATATTAGATTATTGTTTATGTAATATGCAGTAATGATTACTGAAAAGTTTACAATCACTATGGTATTAATTTTCTTCACTCATTAATATAAATCAGTGTTCCTCATTCCTGGTCCTCCAGATCTACCACCCTGCCTGTTTTCCAGATCTCCTTGGACTGCTTGCTGCTGATTACCTGGACCAGGTGTGTTCATTCAATCAGAGTGTGAAGACATCTGACTGAACTAATCAGCAGCTGGTAGGACTTGGAGATCTGGAAAACATGCAGGGTGGTAGATCTCGAGGACCAGGTATGGGCAGCCCTGATATATATGATTTGTCGTGGATGCTTTGAAACTTGATCACATTAACGATATAAATGATCCTTAATAGCCTGATTTTATTAATGTTTGATATTAAGTCCTTAACCGGATATTGATAATTCATGTAGAGAAAATGGTCGAGTCGGGGTGGGATTATATAAATTCACTTCCTTCTACTCCCTTTCAAGTGATCATAGAAAACTACTGTATCTGACACAGATTTAGCCAGTTTACACACCGATTCTATGTTTAATTTAAGAATCTCTGATTGTCTCTGTAGCACCCTCGAGAAATTAGCATGAGCACGATGATTTTAAAACAGGGTTTATTATGTCTTCACAACCCGTGAGAACTGACAGCAAAGAAACAGAATAAAAAAAGCATCAAAATCTATTCCACAGCTTACAATGTACAAAAACTTTATTAAATACAAAATAAAAGCACACAAACCTCGTGGGCTGGCATCCACGAGGGGCTAATAACTTGTTTGGCTTGAGATTATTTCTTTCTTTTCTTTACTAAAACATAATAAACCAATAGTTTCATTGATAATTCTGTAACATTTTTTGTCTGATTTATACAGATCTTAACTGGGAACTTCATGTGTCTGCAGCAGCGAGCATCTAGCAGGGTGTGTGCGCAGTTAAAACTAGTCCGGGTGGAACCTTTTCACTATAGTATGTTCCACATGCTTTCACCACTAGATGGCGCATGTTAAGTACAAATTAAAACACCAAAAAAATGTGTAAACATTTGGGGCTGTTACAGTCTCTGTCGGGCGTCGTTGCCACCTGCGTGAATTACGACCCGACGGAACCTCGCCTTACTCTGGGCTAACATTCTGAGGTTTCCTTCGATGTCACCAACTCTGGCTCCCGGGTAACATCTAACTGTAGCTCCCTTGAGCTTTACGAGTCTGACCTCAGAGGAGCCAATGACCAGGGTTTTCGGTTCAGTTGGTGCGTTACTGAGCGGAGAAAACCTGTTACATACAGGGAGCTTCGGGCGCTCTACGTGCTTTCTTTTAGCTCTGTGCTTTTTCCCCACCGGTACAAACTCATCCTGGGGATTCCCCGACTGCTGAGAGGGCGGTGGGATGCTAGCTAATTCAGCTTTACTAGCGCGGCTAGCGCTCCGAGTGACAACAACATGGCTAGCTGGTTTAGCTTCCATTGAGCTAAGACGCGCTTCCAGCTGTTCGAGCCTGAATTACAGGTCTGATATCAGACTACAGTTAACACAACGACCATTGTCTTCATTAAAAGAGGCGGGATCCTGACTAAACATATGACAAGTGGGGCAGGAAAGAGGGCTGGGAGCCAGAGAGGTAGAAGACATGCTAGGACAATCACTGGTTTACGCTCACCAGAACGGCGCCTAATGTAGGGCGCCTCTGCCCCGTTGATGTAGGCTCATGATAGCCCAGAACGGCGTCTTTCTGAGTCACGTCCGGCGTCCCTCCGAACACAGCTGTCAGATCTTGATGTTGTTTATATTTATACTTATGGATTTGCTAAATGATCTGTACTTATACTGGTAAAACATACCTCTAAATGAATGTTAAAACCAGGTAATGGTAACTATGTAAAGTAAGTGAACTTCAAAGTCCTTCACACTGTCGAATCCACAAGTTTCCACGTATTCCTTCATGGAGTTTTTTTCTTTACTATATAAATGTGTGGAAAATCAAGGCTTTTTGTCATTAATTTGATTGGTCATTTTAACCGTTTCTGCTCAATCCTGAGAGTGGAACCAAACCATGAATTCATCAGAGCAGAAGATGGTGGAGGATGGGCTGCTGGGAGGAGATGATGTCATCAATATGTTCTTCAGTGCATCCAAACAAGCTCTTCATCTAATAAATCTACTGGTTCTGTTTCGACAAACTGTTGAGTTTTAGCTTTGAACAAACGTGATGAATTTTAACACAAACTCGAACCCCAAGAGTCTTTTTCACTAGAAATATTGTCCCCAGACCAGAAGAAGCAACACGAGCTGCATGTGTGACATCACTGATGGTGTCTGGAATTTATGCAGTCAATATTTCAGAAGCTAATCGCTTCTTTCTTTCATTAGCAACATTTCTGAATAACCAAATGAGCAAAGGAACATCTGATCACACCAGAAAGAAAACAGACATTGCTGGAATTGAAATTAAGCTAAGCAAACTTCTGTTGTTGTCAAGGTAACGTGTGTGTTCTCACACAACAGAAATCACTTATAAACTGACAAAAAGAGGACCAATAAATATCAACTTAAATCTGCCTTTATTTTTACAACATGAAGAACAAGTGAAGACATTCTAGATTCTAGGATTCCACAACATTCACATCCAATAGGAACATCAGATGAAACATAAAATAACACATTTTCCATAAACTTATCTCTGTGAAGTGTTGTGTGACATGGAATACATTTGTAAATGACTTATCATTTTAAATTCATGACTACGTGCTGATATATGGACAGAAAGTGAACTATTATTTGTCTAACACTGTCCTAGACCCCCCCCCCCCCCTCCACACGGACACACTTTATGTATTTACCATTGAAGTCGATACATGAAAGACTTTCACATTTAAGAACTTTTTTTTAAGAATTTTTATTCTCCATTGGAGTCCGTGGCAGACAAAATGCTGTCCACCTTTGTCATGGGAGGAATCACACATCAATATAAGGGTCGGGTCATCTGGACCCAGAAGATAGCACAAGGATTAGATAAAGTATCTTACAAACACGGACAATAACACACCACAGGAGGAATTAAAAAAATGTCATAAATATGATCTGCAGCTTCAGTCTTTTACTGCAGAAGTCATCTTCTGTGGTTCTCCATGTGCTTTCTCAGATGACATCTCTGACTGTAACTTTTGTCGCATTCTTTACAAGAAAAGGGCTTTTTTTCTGCGTGGGTCCACATGTGGATTCGGAGGTTAGAACTTTGGCTAAAACTTCTTTGACACACTTGACAGGAAAAAGGCTTCTCTCCCGTGTGAGTCCTCATGTGCGATATGAGATAGGACTTGACATTAAAGCTTTTGTTGCAGACTTTACAGGAAAAGGGCTTCTCTCCCGTGTGGATCCTCATGTGGATTCTGAGAGTAGATCGAAGGCTGAATCTTTTACAGCATTCTTCACAGGAGAACGGCCTCTCTCCCGTGTGAGTCGTCATGTGACTTCTCAGATTAGACCTGTCTTTAAAGCATTTGTGGCATTCTTTACAGGAGAACGGCTTCTCTCCTGTGTGAGTCCTCATGTGACTTCTCAGATTAGAACTGTCATTGAAACATTTGAGACATTCTTTGCAGGAAAACGGCTTCTCTCCTGTGTGAGTCCTCTGGTGGATTCTCAGGTTCGATCCATTTCGAAAACTTTTCTTGCATTCTGGACAGAAAAAGGACTTCTCTTCTCTGGGACCACCCACAACAAACACATTCTTCTCCGTCAGGGTATCAGACTCCCGCTTCAGATCAACCTGCTCTTCATCCTGACTGATGCCCAGCTCAACTTGCTCCTCCTTAATCTGTGGAGGTTCTGGGTCCTCCTGCTCTTCCTTAACCAGAGAAGGTTCTGGTTCCTCCAGATCTTCCTTAAACAGAAAAGGTTCTGGTTCCTCCTCTACTTCCATGACTTTCAGAGGTTCTGGTTCCTCCTGATATTCTGTAAACTGTGATGGTTCCAGTACTTCCCAATCTTCTGCAGTCTCTGGACGTTGTCGTATCTCTTGTATTTTCTCTTTAATCTGAAAGAGTTCTGGTTCCACATGGTCTTTTAAATTCTGTGATGTTTCTGGCCCTTCACATTGTTCTTTATCCTTTGGAGGTTCTTGATCACCC
>NC_050517.1:31719131-31722512 GCF_002922805.2 Oryzias melastigma | reverse complement strand
TCAAAATGAAAAATATTGTCTTCCTTAAACCAGGTTTCAGATACACCGATAACACTGAAAGGATGACTAAACTGTAGCAGATATTCTTTGATAGAAGTATAATTTTTATGCATGCTTCTACTATTAAAATGTATTATAGACAATGTCATACCATAGTCAACATTTTGACAAAAAACATCACTGGTGTAATATGTACAATTCATGTTAGTTGTTTCAAAAAACACATCAGGTTCATGTTCATCCTCCAAGTCTTGCTGGTAACTTGTATATTGAGTAAAATCAAATGAGTTAGTATTATACTGAGCAAATGGCATGTATCAATATTACCTCCTATTCGTATTTTCTTTTTTCATTATATTTTAGTTTTATGTATTTATTTATGTATTTGTTTATTTATTTATTGCTTGTGGTTGAGTCTATTCATTCCTAGGTGTTTTTGGAGTACTTGTGTTTCTGGAGTGAATTATTAATTTGTCATGGCGTAGAAATGCTATGTCTCCTCTTTTACGTGCTTCTCTCATTTGTGGCAAGAGCTCTCTCCTTTTTTGTCTCACAGCATCTGTATAGTCCTCTGCGCTGCTATGGTTTCTACTACCTGTTATGTTTTGAACGGCCTGAAATCAGCGAATTGGCGTCCTCTGATGGTGCAGGCGGAGACGGACAGGTGTTTAGAGAGGGAGGGGTGGACGGGGCAGTTCAGCTGTAGGTCTCTCCTAAACGAAGATGAGGATGAGGAAGGAGGGCGGGGTCTACTTTGTAGAATGTTTTATTTTTAAGTCAGTCATAACATGACATTCTATAACCCATGTTTAAATATAGGCGAACCTTTAAATAAACAACCGCCAAATGTGTTTTCAAAGTCAAAGAAAAGCTCTTTGACTTTGACAGGTGAGTCTCTGTTCTTCATCTCTGAGGCTCAAACACAACAGGATGGAGTCTGCTTCTCCTCCACTGTTGGTCACCACAAACATCCATCCCAGAGTTGATTCAAAACATTTAATCCTGACTTTACTGCGCTGATTTAATGGATTTAATTGTCACATTCACCGCGGCACAAGGTGCGTTCAGGGGCTGCCTGGAATTTCCTTATGTACTTGCATTAAGAACTCGCTATTGCTGCATTCAGGTGTGCTGGGAATTTCTAGTATTTGCTCACACTGACCCCAGCAACACAAACACACTCTCATTCAGTGCTCCATTTCATTGTGACTCACAACAACACTGATCAGTATTACACACAATTATGCAAAAATGTTGCACATATTTTGTATGCATGACATTGCGGCACTTCTGCGTCCAGTGTGAACCCGGCGTTAGTTTATTAATTTACCCACGCACCCACACGTAAACGTGCACACAGGTAAAAAAGAAAGATGCTGAGAGCAGCCCTTTTTAGCAGAAATATGGGTAAAGAATTTTAGTTTATTAATTTACCCACGCACACACCTACGAGCACGTTCGCACAGACACTCAAAACAGACAGAGACGCACACGCGCACATACACAGATCAACGTAGTGGGCCGACTCTGGTGGGGGTTGGGTGTAAAACAACAGCAGAGAGCAGTTCCTCGTAGCAGAAACACGAGGAAATGTATTTAGGTTATTAACTTATTACCCATGATGGAAAAAAAAAATAGAGCTGACCTGACATCCAGCTGGATCAAACTTCTCCATAAAAACTTTTCTATTATTCCTCGCAAACACAACAAGGAAAATGTATGAGAAGAAAAAAAGCTGAAGAAATTTAAAAAAAATAAGAATTCTAGGAAAAATGTCAAATGAGCAGCAGTAATCTTAGTAGATGCATTTTTATTTTTGGGATGGAATCTGAAACGACACAGGCAGACTGATCACTGTCTGTATGACCACATAAGAAAGATCTCATCATTGACCTGTGATGTTCTATTAACACAAACTCTTCACATGGCCCAAATAAGGAATCTGTGAATTTCGCCTGGAATTCTTTTTTTGTATTTTCATTAAAAAGATTTGTTGATTAGTTTGTTGACTAAATGTTTTTTTTTATTATTAATTACACATAAAACCTTCATTCTATGTAGTAAAAACATTTTGTTAATCATTTTTATACAACATGGTTTAAGTGTTAATTCGTCAGGTATTAAGTAAATGTCTTCTGTGAAGAAACATACGTGACTATTGTGATTGTAAAAACAAAACCAACTAATTTAGTGAATTTTCAAAAGAATACGTTTATTACATCAGTTTATTGGGGGGGTTACGATAAAGACCTGATAGATCAAATGTTGCAAGAAATACAACTCTCTTTTTGAATTTGGACAGTGTGATGAAAATATTCTCTGTTAAATTTTCAAAATAACCGGTTTTCATTTCAACCATTGAACTGGTTGAATGTTTGGTTTAGCAGGTGGAGCCTTTGACTCAAAGACAGTATAGACACTTCAGTGACTTTCTATAGACATGGACAGAGAGTGTTGATATGATCCATTGGTTTGCTGTTCTAAATACAAGATTATATAAAATTTAAACTGATCAGATTTATTTAAAAACTCTCATAATGACTTTATGAATGATAACTGTAACTACAGAGGACAAAATATTGTAAATTCTACTTATGTCTGGTACTTAGTTGGTTCATTTTCCATTAGAGTGAATAGGGACTGACTTGTTAGTAGAACATTCTAGCTGTGACTTATGAACTGACCTGACTCCAGTCAGTTTGATTAGAAACCTACCAGCACAGACAGAATGGATGGTTCTGATTCTCCACAGAGTGGACCAGCAGAGCTCAGAGACTCCCAGTGGTCCGTCTGTCCAGCAGCATCAAACACAGCTGGACTCCATCTTTCTGGTCTGTACATGAACAACAAGTACTTTTCCATCATTCTGTCCACAGTCATCTCCATGCTGCACTTTGGAGACCAGTGGATTGTCAGTGTGTCCAACATGGAGCTGATGTTTGGCTCCATCACTTCACTCTGATTGGATCATTCATCTAGAATTCTGTTGCAGCTGCTGGAGGACAACATTGTCACTTTTGTGAAGAAGGAGCTGAAGAAGATCCAGAAGCTTCTGAGTCAGAGGGAGGATGAGGAAGAGGATGAAGATGAAGAGCAGAGGAGCAGCAGAGAGTCACTGATGAAGATCACAGAGAACTTCCTGAGGAGAATGAAGCAGGAGGAGCTGGCTGATCGACTGCAGAGCAGTAAGAGGATTTCTCTGAAGGTTTCAGCTGCTTATAAATGAAGATTTACTGATGTCTCAACTCATGGAACCACATGGATTCAAACCCTCATCATTCAGGCTGCAGAGACTTTATTTACTCTGTTTGTTGTCTTCATTCAGGATCTGCTGCTGCAGTTTGTCGACATAAAGTCCAATCTGGTCTGAAGAAGAAGTTC
>NC_050517.1:31692543-31718320 GCF_002922805.2 Oryzias melastigma | reverse complement strand
AGATCTTTAGAGAGGAGAGAGGCCTGTACCAGGACAAGGTGTTCTGCTTCATCCATCTGAGTGTTCAGGAGTTTCTGGCTGCTCTTCACGTCCACCTGACCGTATTCCCCTCTACAATCAACCGCACGAAAGAAAAGAAGAAATCTTGGTTCTTTGAACTCTTTCAAAGCAGTCCAGTCCAGTTCTACCAGAGTGCTGTGAAGAAGGCCTTACAGAGTCCAAACGGACACCTGGACTTGTTCCTCCGCTTCCTGCTGGGTCTTTCACTGCAGACCAATCAGAGTCTCCTACAAGGTCTGCTGACTCAGACAGGAAGTAGCTCACAGACCAATCAGGAAACAGTCCAGTTCATCAAGAAGAAGATCAGTGAGGATCTGTCTGCAGAGAAAAGCATCAACCTGTTCCACTGTCTGAATGAACTGAATGATGGTTCTCTAGTGGAGGAGATCCAACAGTTCCTGAGGTCAGGACGTCTCTCCACAGATGACTTGTCTCCTGCTCAGTGGTCTGCTCTGGTCTTCATCTTACTGTCATCAGAAGAAGATCTGGAAGAGTTTGACCTGCAGAAATACTCTGCTTCAGAGGAGGCTCTTCTGAGGCTGCTGCCAGTGATCAAAGCCTCCAACAAAGCTCTGTAAGAACTCTCAGGAAAATCACCTTCAGTGAACAAATGAATCTGAGTGGAAAAATGAAAGATTCAATAACTGCTGTCTGTCTTTGTTTTCTTTAGAGTGAATTGCTGTTACCTGTTAGAGAGAAGCTGTGCAGCTCTGTCCTCAGTTCTCAGCTCTCAGTCCTCCAGACTCAGAGTTCTGGACCTGAGTTACAACAACCTGAAGGATTCAGGAGTGAAGCTGCTCTCAGCAGGACTGGAGAGTCCACACTGTAAACTGGAGACTCTCAGGTCAGTTTTCATTCAAATGTTGATTCTTTACAGTAAATTTAGTCTGATGTAGAAAAATGTTGGAGAGCCATCACTCAAAAAAAAAAAACAGTTGGTGTAATAATAATGATAGTAATCATAATAATAATAATCTTTATTTATGAAGAACTTACATTGCTCAAACTAAAAAGTTAGATTTAAAATGTACAATTAAAGGCTAATAAATGTTACATTCTTAAAAAAAAACACATCACAAAACAAAAAAACAGTTCAATTCAAAATCCCATCTTGGTCTAATCTGATGACTTTTTTTCTGACATACAGTTCCACATCAGTCCAAACTGTAGAAACTTAGTCCATTTAGGAGTTCATATATTTGAGAGAAGTTCATGTTCTGTGGGTATATGTAGGAACACATTAATCAACCACTGAACTACAGATCTAAATTGACAAATAGTTGCACCAGATTTCTGAACCACAAAGCAGCTGCTCCTTATGAAGAAATATGAAGAGGTCAAACTGCTGGAGATTATCAGGTTTTTCCCGCAGACCTGATTCTAGTGCTTAATTATAACAGAGTTTGGATCTCAATCAGGTATTAAATTTCATAGTCTAGACCAGGGGTCGGCAACCTGCGTCTCTGGAGCCACATACGGCTCTTTAAGGGCTGCCTAGTGGCTCCCTGGCGCCTTTCAAAAAAGTTTGAAAATAAAAAAAAATGGAGGAGGAAAATATTTTTTTCTTCACGTTTTCCAATTGTTGTGAGATGAGTGTTGGTGCTTCCACACAGGCTGCGTCACCGCGCAATCTAGCGCACACCCTCAATGAAAAGTCAAGAAAACATGCGCACACCAGAATTCCTGGTCCATGCGTCTGGAGCGCGCGTTGCTATGCGGGTTTTTAAGTCGGGTCCTGAGCTCCACGTACAAATCAGCACGCAAAAAGCGCGCGCTGAATCTTCAATCCGGTTCAAGATTTCCAAGGACAGTCGCAGCAGCTCAGAGCTGTGACCAATCAAGGAGCCGGATTTGGGAGCTGCTTGTGGGCGGAGTCTGCTTCAAAGCACAGAAGTGCCAAACGTAATCACGAAGGAAAAATGAATCATTACGGTTTGTGTCCGCTCAGGTTAATATGACACCAAGATGGACATTTAAAAAGGACAGAGTTGTGAAAACAGAAAGATTTGGGGGATTTTCACCGCTTTGACTTTTTGCTCTAAGGTTCTCCCTGTTGTAGATTGCAGATGAGCACTAATGAACAGTAAAAATACAACAGAAGAAGAATCTCCTCCCCGCCACGCACCGCACGCGGCCGGTGTGTGAGCACCTGCACACCGCGTGGACTGCGTTCAAGAACGTGGTCCACGCCGGCTTCTGAATGCACGCTCAGCAGGTGATATCCACACCGGAGCAGCGCGGTATCGTACGTAGTGGCGAGGAGGAGATTCTTCTTCTATTCTTCTTCTACTGTTCATTAGCGCTCATCTGCCACCTACAACAGGAAGAACCTCGGAACAAAAAGTAAAAGTGTTGAAAATCCCCCAAATCTTTCTGAAGACTTTTGTTTTTACAACTCTGTCCTTTTAAATGTCTGACTTATAAACCTGGGTAGCAAGTGCGTTCATCCTCCCTCCAGACTTGGAGGCCAGGAATTTAGGTGTGCACGCGTTTATATTGACTCTTTATTGAAAGTGTGCACTTGATTGACGCGGCCAGTGTGGAAGCACCTTAAAGTTGCACGTTACATGAACGTTCCATTTTGGTTGGTTTTTCAAATCCTCAAAATAAAATGACATCAAAAATCATATCTCTTTATTGCATTTCTTTAATTTCATCAAAGCAATGAAACAAACTGTAATTCATTCATATTGTAGTGATGGTCTCAGACACGCTGGGCTTGCTGTCTGTCTGGCAGCGCAAGGAATTGTGGGTTACCCATTCTTTTGCCTGTCTGACTGGAATTGGATTTAAGTTTGGGTTTTCGTCAATGTGTTCTGTTTGACTGTTTAACATTTGTTGGCATTTATTATGTTTGAATTCTTCCTGCTCCTGGAGTGAGAATGAGGGAGAGACTGATGACGAACACCTCTCGTTGTGATATTGTGGGTTGTCAAAATGAAAGCTTGCATGTTTGTTCTAAGGTTAATCAGCTTCTGACAGCTAGTTTATCACTGTAATTCCTCTAAATTGTAATGAAACCAAATTTCAGATTTACATGACGCGAGGACACGCGGTGGGAGAAATAAACATTTAATTACGGACGTTCATAATGTAAAGCATGCATTGCCTTCATTGTAAGACTTAAATAAGGCATTTAAATTTATGCAGCTTCAGACATATTTGTTTTTTATTTTTTTGGTCCAAAGTGGCTCTTTTAGCATTTTGGGCTGCCGACCCCGGTCTAGATTTCCCTCTGGCTCTCCTGTTTTATATTTTCTTCATCAGTTGAATTGATTGTGTTATGATGATTGATATTAAAATGATCTGTTTCAATACTGATCTTCTACTGATCAAATTATCCAAACCAAATTTTTGAAACTCCTCCACCCCACCCCTCAAGACGTGTTGTATCTTTATTTACAGCTTGTCACATTTTTTATCCCAAAATTTCCACTGAAAATGTAATCTGTCAGTTCTCATCAGGATGGGTCTCACCAGACTGAATCTACCAGGTTTCTGGACCCCCAGCTGCCATAACTTCTCCTGAACACACTGTTTTGTCTACTTTCAGATTAAGGGGCTGCAGTTTGTCAGAGATCAGCTGTGAAGCTCTGGCCAAAGCTTTAAAGGACAACCCGTCCAATCTGACAGAACTGGACCTGAGCTGTAACAACCTGCAGGATTCAGGAGTTCTTCATCTGTGTGGTTTTCTGAAGAGTCCAGACTGCAAACTCCAGACTCTGAGGTCAGACTTAAAAAGGACAGAGTTGTAAAAAACAAACAATTTCGGGGATTTTAAACATCTTTTAAATTTTTGCTCTGAGGTTCTCCCAGATGTAGATGCAGATGAGCGCAAATTAACAGTAAAAATACAATAGAAGAATAATCTCCTCCCCGCCGCACACAGCCGGTGTGTGAGCACCTGCACACCGCGTGTCCTGAACTGCAGACATGAAGTTGATGGTTTCCTGCTGCATGCTGACAATGTCCATATTAAAGCTTGTTTTTATTTCTCCTGAGCTTTAGTTCATTCACCGCGACAAAAGAGCTCATGTTTGAATGTTTCTTCCCATCTAATTTATTTCTAATGTCAGCTTCCTTTAGGACTGATCAGAAACAGAGGTGATGGGTAAGTTTGGTTTTCAGGATTGTAGCGTAGAAGGTCAGATGGTGGTTGATTTAGCAAAGAAGACGGAAATGGATATAGTGAATACATTCTTTAAGAAAAGGCAGGAACATAGGGTGACTTATAAGAGTGGATATACAGTAGAACGACTCGGACTATATTTTGTTTAGACCATGAAATCTGAAGATGATCAGTGACTGCAAAGCAGTGGTTGGTGAGACTGTTCAAGACAGCATAAGATGGTGGTGTGTAAGATGACTGGTGATGAGGAAGCAGGGCTGGGTGATATAACAATGACCATAATTACTGAGATAGACCTCGATAGAAAATTAGTCTATTGAAGTACACTTATTTTAAAGAGTCCAAAAAAGATTTGCCAGTTGCGAGTATTTTCTCCTCTTTGCCGGGTAAAAATTGGAGGGTTAGTCACCAGATAGCAGGTAGCAGCTGAATGGCTCAGTGGGCTAAGTATAGGGTTTGCCCTGGGTTCAATCTCTGGGGTGTCCACTGATCTCTATCCAGATTGGGTAGATGCTGCTGCCTAACTGGGTCCCTGTGCCCTTCAAGTACAGGGTTGCGTCAGGAAGGGCATTGGATGTTAAAACTCTGCCAGATTACTGATGCGAAACAGTGCGTGCTGTTGTGGTGTAGCGACCCCAAAAATGGGATAAACTGAAAGATGAAGAAGAAGTCATCAGATGGCAAGTAAATGCTTTCATCCAACAGGAAGCAACAGACAGATTAATAAAAGTTGTTGACTTGGAGACAGTGCTGCTGTTGGACGCCAATGCTGTCATGTTAACGCTAATGCTAAATAGCTCCTCCATGTGTCACCTTTTTGCAAACATGGACCGGTTTTACGTCTGACAGTATTTTCACGTACCAGTCTTTAGGATATGATGGACAAATACAGGTTTAATTCATTGCACAGTAATAAAATAGTATTTTCCAAATGACTAAATAATTGAATCCACTGTGTTTTAGTAGCATCTGTGCCATTATAGAGTCAGTGGTACACCAAAAACTGTGACCTGTCAGACGTCGTGCTTAATTGTCCCGCTACCTTAAAGCGGAAGCTTTAAAGGGGCCATATCATGAAAAAAACAACTTTGAGCGTTTTTTATTTCCAAAATATTTTATTAACATTAATAAATAATCTAACTGTGAGATGAGTTTTACTCTTTTTGTCTATGCAAAATTCAGCATACTCCTAAAAAAAACGAAAAAGAAAAAAAAAAAAAAAACATCGTATAAGGTACATGGAGAAAGAAAAAAAACATCCCCGGCCCAATCGCAGCAAAACCATCAGAGAAATGAGAGAAGGAATAAAAAAAGAAGAAAAATGGGTATGAAAATAATAGATCAATAGACCACATGCAAAAACTCAATTGGGTAACAGTTCTAAATTTGAAAAGTAGTCAATAAAAATTTTTTATTTATTGTATAATTTTGGTGTGGTTCTCTAAGTGTGTATTTAAATAAAATCATGTAACGATTGCAAAATAAATGGGCCTTTAGAAGATTTCCAATGTAGTAGCAATACTGTGATAGCTTTTTATGTACTTCTTAAAGGAAGTGGGGGGTCAGGAACACAAAATATTGAAATAAGTGGAAAGATTTTCACATTTATTTTAAGTACAGTCAATACAATAGCAAAATAACCATCACAAAAATGTCTTAAATTCAGGCAGAGGAAGAATGTGGGACTGAGATGACAGTGATCCTTGACATTTGTCTTCCACATCAGGGAAAATTTGAGACGGTCTGTTTTTTTGAAATTGTGCCCTGTGTATGACCTTAAACTGTATGAGACCATGGCGTGTACAGGAGGTACAGTCAGACATTATCCAAGGCATTCAATGTTAGCCCCAACCAATGTTCCCTCTAATTTTTTGTGAGTCTAAGCAAACACAGAAACTCACTGAGCGCTCCTTCGACCACCATTAGCAACAATGAGGGTTCACTCTGTATTCACGTCTGTACTTCAACTGTCTGTCAAGCTCGGAATTACATTTAAAGTGACACATAATGCATGTCTTATATGATAATTTTATTTAAAGTTTAGAATAAATTTTATGTTGTGCGCAGCAGTGTTAATTTTGACAGAGGATTTTAATTTACTTTTAGTCTTTAGTCTTTTGACTATAATCGAGTTTAGTTTTAGTCGCAATTTAGTCATGTTGATTCTATTTATTTTAGTCAAATTTTAGTCGACTAAATTACGGAAGTTACTTAGTCGACTAAATTACGGACAAAATATAGAATAAAGATAATGCATTTTAATTAAATTTACTAAGTATAATCATATGAATAACACGCAAAGATTTTACTAATTTGTAAAAAAAAACATTTTACTTCACTTTGCTGTCCAAACTTGTCATTTCTGCGAATTCAGCTTCAACAACTTAAAACACATTAAAAGAAAAAAAAGAAAAAGAAAAAATATATATATTTATATACTATACATATAAATATTATAATTCCATCCCATTTCCAATCAGAAAGTGTCTATTCACATTAGGGCTGCCACGATTAGTCGACTAATCGACGACTAATCGACTATTAAAATAGTCGACGACTAATTTAATAGTCGATTAGTCGTTACTTTATATTAAATGGAGTCAGTGTAGTAAAGTTGAAAGTTATAATGGTGTTATGCAAGCTTATTGGACTATTTTGGCATTTATTAAGGTTTTTTAGGTTATTTTCGAGTTTCTATTTCAGCTACATGCTAGCTGTCTTTGCTAACTTAGGCTTTTTTTAGGCTAATTTGGCCTTTAACTAATATTTTAGTTGGCTATCAGCATCTTCAGCCATCGTCACTAGCATCTTTTGCGGCCAAATTCAGCTTACATTTCATCTATAATGATGCTAGTGTGAATATATATATATGTATATATAGTTTTTAGTTAGTTTAAAGTGAATGATGGTTAAGATTTGTGTTTTACATCAACTTTGTGCATGACCCGATTAGTCGACTAATCGGAAAAAATAATCGGTGATTAGTCGACTATTAAAATAATCGTTTGTGGCAGCCCTAATTCACATGTAATTTTCAAAAAAATCTGCAGCCAGTGCTAAACTTTTTTCTTAGTCGCACTGACCCAGAGTAAAGGGTTAAGGTTAGGATTATGGTTATGGTTAGGGTTAAACAAGCAAATGTTTCCTGAATGCTGCTGTCTCTGCAGCTCACGGCTCCACCAGGGGATGGGTCAAATGTGGAGAACACATTTCACACATTTAGGAGTGTGACAGTTAATGGGACTTTAACTTAAAAGTTTAATTTTAAATACATGCGGCCAACAAAAAAAAATCCAGCCTTGGACAAACTTAAAATGCGTGCCGGTAATGCAGCAACGGGATCCTGGCTGCACGTATTACATGTGGACAAAACATGAATTTCCATCACACTCTGTGCTGGTTACTTGTAAATATGTGTAAATAACTTGTCTTATTATAAATTTCCGAACATAAAAAAACAAACAAAAAAAAACTTGTATTGAGGAGGTAGTCAAGTGTAAAAATGCATAAAAAAACATTCATTGGGGAGTAAGCTGTCCAGGACACCTGTGAGGATGTTATATGTGCTTGAACAGCATGTGTGGTGAACTGTAATACCACCGCCGGCCAATAGAGGGCGCTGTTGTCACGTAAGACGTGATGGCGTTGGAGATTAAAACGGTGACTGATTGTGGATCTGAAGAAGCAGCGGGGCTGCTAGCGCTCGGAAATACACAACAACATCGATTTATAACTTTACAAACGTCATGCTAAAATAATAAAGCCAGACTTACATTTAAATGTAAAGCTCTGAGCTTCAGAGCTTCACCCGCGTGAAGAAAAGCGCTTCTCCACCGCGCAGTACCGGTGCTAATTAGCTTGGCGAGAGCAACCCCTTATACAACTATGTCAGATAATTCTACTCTTTAAAATGGAACAACAGTTTGAAGGGTCGGGGAGGAATTAGGATTCAGCCCAGAACGCTGGAAATAATCGAGTTTGTCTGTATGTTTACCTTTGCTTGATTTCAGGCTGGCTTGTCTGCAAACGTCGCTTCAGGTTTTCTTGTTTCTTTTGCCTGTGATGGTCGCTCCACACAACGTCTTGTTGAAGGTCGTGTTAAATGTAAAATGTGTCCATATATGTACTTTTATTTTTCTACCTGGAGTAGACATTTTTCACCTATATCACAGACACGATTCATTGAATTAGCGTCTTCCCAGGCGGGCTGCAGGGCTCTGTGTTCTGATTGGATCGCTCTGCATTTGCTCCCGCCCTCCTCCTCCAGTAGTCATTATGATTGGATGTCGTCTTCAAAGAGCATTTTTCGAAGACTATGACGAAAATTTGTCGTCAACGAAATTAACACTGGTGCGCAGAATAGATTTGCTGTGCGCAATGGGTGTGGGAGCAGTGCGCAATCGCGCACGTGCGCAGCTTAGAGGGAACAGTGGCCCCAACTCCCTCTTCCAGAACTTCTTTATCTTGGTGCATGACTGACAGCATAATGGAGGAATAAAATTATATATTTTTTTAAATCAAACTAGGGCTGTCAGATTTGTCGTGTTAAAATCGCGTTAATCTGACATGTGCTTGACGCAGACAATTTTTTTGACGCATTAATCGCAGATTTTTCTCATACGTGCCTTTCCATACCGCGCGTGGGCGTCCCGCCCTTTAACTCACTGGCTGCTCTCACGAGATCACGGCCAAACACCGAGCTGCGAGCTAAATCCGGCCGGCGCTAGGACCTGGAGAGCTCCTGCACTCTAACCCGTCTCCGGTTCGCGTCCAGTACCATGTCTGGTGGTACCGGCTCGCGTCCGGCGCCGCGTCCCGAGAGCTGCGGACCCCCGACGTTCCGAACAGCAAGCTCACCGGGGGACGTTTTAAATGTTCTGGAGGTTTAAGCGTGATCCAACCCCAGCATAGCGGTCTGTCTGCCGGCATATTCATGGCGTGAGCTCCGCTGGACACGTCGCTGCATCGAGCTGCAGCCAGAGAACGCGGCGGCAGTAACAGACTGTCAAACTATCCACAGTGTATCCCACTTTTCTCAGTCTTTAATGTTTTAAAAAACAAAAGTTCATTGGAAATGATAAATCTCTATTTCATTTATTACTGTAGTTCAGCAGAGGAGGAAAAGATTTGGTCCTGACAAAAAATGAACATGAAAGTGTTATGGAAATGTTATTTTTGATGTTTTTTATTTTATTTTACTGAACGTTGATTGAAGTTTTGAATTTAAAATGCCCTTCACTTGCACTTGGGCTTTTGTTAGGCATTTTATGTTACAGCCTTTTATTGTTAAGAAAGTTTATCTCAATATAATGTTACAAAATAAAGTATTTCTGATGAAAACTATACATTTTGCCATTCAAGTTTTCATAATTAATGTAGAACTGCCAAATTCCACGAAGCACACATTTTTTTCCTTAAAAAAAAGGCCACATGTTAATTTGCGAGTTAACTATGGACAATGCGATTAATCGCGATTAAATGTTTTAATCGCGATTAAATATTTTAATCGCCTGACAGCTCTAAATCAAACGCTTCTGGCTTGGACAATGTGAAAGCAGGACTTTCCAAGGTTGATTTTGTGGAATAGAGGGAAAATTGGAAAGAAAAAAACTGAAATTAAATTATGAATCTAAAATAGTGAAACAGATGTGTACGAGGGAGATTATGATCTGAGGCCAGACTAGTAAATCTTGCGAAAACACTTTCTTCATAAAGATCCTTAAATTGTTTAATACCTTTGTCTTGCCATATAGTGAATGCTGGGTCTAATAGAGATGGAGGAAATCGGTGTTTTTTGCTCAAAGGACTCAGAGGTGAAGCTACCACAAACTGAAACCAAATCTTAAGTGTATTGAGCACAACTTGGTGTTCCGTGCATAATAACGGTTTTGTAGATAAAGAAAAACAGAGCAGAGAAGATGTGGAGGTAACTGTGACTGATGATAATTCCAGTTTACACCATGGAGAGCTGGGAGACTTTAACCAATAGATATGAGCAGCCCAATAATATGCCTGGAAATTAGGCTCTGCCAGACCTCCACTAAGTCTACACACCAGCAGAGGTGGGTAGAGTATTCTAAAATTTTACTCAAGTAAAAGAATTGTTACTTTACCAAAATAGTACTCAAGTTCAAGTAGAGAGTAGGCATCAAAATAATTACTTGAGTAAGAGTAATAAAGTACTTGGATTAAAATCTACTCAAGTACTGAGTAACTAATGAGTAACATCCCAGAGAGAGGGACGGGGCGATCTGCCGCCCCTGGCTGAGAATCACCCATTGACATATATTACTGGATTGGAAATCCCGTGACATACCGCGTGACAGACATGCACCATCACTATGGATTGAGTCTTCTCGAGTAATGACTGGAGGTATGAAAGTTTGAAAAGAACCACAAAAGGAGAAGCAGTGTTTTCAATTGACTTCAAAAACCTTGATAACAAAATAATCCGATGGAGAGGAATCATCACAGGACAAGAATCACATTTTAATAGAGAGAAATCAGGCTGGGAACCGTGAACAGTGTGCTAAAGTGAGTGCTAGCAACTCGCGAGTAGAATGCTAGTATGGTTCTTTGATGTATGTTTTTTTTTTATTAATGTTTCATGTTTTAAAACATGGGGGATATTAATCGTACGTATTCACGTTCAACCAGCACAAAAACCTATGGAAATTCATGTTGACAACACGTGAAATGGGCTGCATTGTTGTGCTTGCAAAGTACCACGTAGCTAGCACAACAAAGCAGCACATTTTACTAAGCGAGCCTAAATCTTGTTGTCGGTCGCCCTTTTTTTATTCTAAGAAGTGTAAGTGAGTTTGTAAATAATTTTCTAAATCCGTGCCATCACTGTTGAGTTTTCTTGGTTGTACGGACCGGAGGAAGCCCAACTAGAAAATACATGGCTACCGCTTCCTGCTCAGTGACATAAACACAGCAGAGGGCAGATGTTCGTGAAGGAGCTGTGGATGTAAACTTTGACCTGCCACAACATTTACTGCTATTATCTGTGTTTGGAATCTTAACAGTTTGGTAGATGTATTTGATGTTATGATCAAAGTTTAAAAATGTTTTTGTATCAGTTAAAGATGCTAGCTGGAACCGTTTTATCAAAGTACTATGAAATCGTCCATTTGAAGGTAAATTCTGAAGCAATTTAGATTTATTTATCATGTATGTGTAACCCCCTAAGTGCTGCTGTTGTATGTGGCAGCTCTAAATATTGTCAAACGGAGTTACTCTAGCTCTAGGTTCGATGAGGAGATTGTTCACAGTCATATGTTCTAAAATTTGTAATAGTGCACCCCAAGAAATCACACCAAAACAATAACAGTTGGAATAAAATTGAATTATTATTTAAGATTATGACAAAAAGAAATATCAAGTACAGTTTGAAAAAACTCAGTGTAAATCAAAATTATTTCCAAGTATGTAAAATTTGAACCCAAAAGAAAAAAGAAGTGGCCACTGACGTAAAAAAATTGTTCAAATAAAACTGAGATCTCAGATAAAAGTTTTTCTACAGGTACTCAAGTTCAATTCTTTTTTTAAAGAAAAAATAATAATAATAAAACCCTTGAGTGCACTCAAAATAATTTAAAGAAACCAACTTAATGTCCAAACCGAGATTTCCAGAAGGTGGTAATGAGAGATGAGTTGAGGGGATTAGAGATGAGAAGATGATGGGATGATGATGATGGTAGATGATGGGATGATGATGGTAGATGAGACGAAAAGATGAAGGCCGGGATCCAGGTGAACTCCAACAAAAAACCAGTCGAGATAACGAACTCTTCCACACTTTTCAAACTCCACCCTTGGTTTTCTCCAGATTTATCTTCTTCCTTCTAACTCGCTCGGGTCTTTTTTCTCCCTCTCACTCGCTGCTTCTTGCTCATGAGGAAAGCGTCAAAGATCGATACAATGACGGGATGATCACTCCGAACAAATTAAAAAAACAATGTCTAAAATATCTACTGCCACTAGTGGAGAAACTGAAAATTACACCCCGTTTAAAGGGAATGTTAAGGGAAAAAAGTAAGTAACTTTACTAGGGTTACATTCTCCCCCTCTAGACTGCATAAGTCCCTTTATGCGAGTTATAACCAACTTAGACTCGATGTTGGGGCAGGATGTCATTTAACGTCTCAAAGAGTTGGTTAAGGGCAAGGATCAAAGGCTTCCCTAACTCATCATAGGTGAATTTATGTGGAGGATGTCTTTCTCTCTGAGAACGTCTGAGTTCCATTGGAACTTCATCAGAATGATGAATGTGATTGTCCTCATTTAAAGCATTTTCTTCATGAGCTGAAGTAGTGCCAAAGTCCACATCCTCTTCCAGCCTCTTTTCACTTTCTGGCATGTCAATAATGACATGATCACTTTGTTGAACTGGAGACTGGGTTGCACTCCCATTTGACTCATCTGACAGCAGAGGCATGACAGATTGAGGCATTCTTGCCTGTGGTCCTTGAGCCTTGAACTCAGGAGCTTCAGGGTTTAGGGATGCTTGAAGAGGGTGGTTTGGGATGGTATCAAACTCTTGCACATAAGGGCCCCATGTGGTTAACTGTTGGGGTCCTCCAAGACAGTAATCCTCCTCCTCTTCATCATCATTTGATTCATCACATTCCATTTCATGTTCAGTCCTTTTACTGCTCCGTAATCCTGTTTTCCGTGGCTTTTCTTTTGGTGATTGAGGATCAGGAGAAACCTCAAGTGGCAGAAATCCACAAGGCAACAGTAAGTTTCTGTGAAGGGTGCGATGAGGGCCATTTCCGATCTCTGGCTTGACAACATAAACAGGACCACCACCCACCTGCTTGACGACAACATGGATGGGTCTTTCCCATTGGTCAGCTAGCTTGTGCTTTCCACGTATGCTGACATTCCTCACCAGGACACGATCTCCTGCAGATAACTCAGCAGCTCTGACGCTTGCATCATATCTGAGCTTATTTCGAGCTGCAACTTTCTTCGAGTTCTCTGCAGCCAATGCATAACTCTCTTGGAGTCGCTGACGCAGGTTTTGGACATACTCAGAGTGTGTTGTATGGCTCTCAATAGAAGGGTTGAACCCTAAAATGAGGTCAACAGGAAGTGTTGGCTGCCGGCCAAACATCAACTCGTATGGTGAGTAGCCTGTGGTGTCATTCCTTGTACAGTTGTACGCATGTACAAGAGGCTTAACAAAATCTCTCCAATGATATTTATCTTTGTCATCCAGAGTTCCAAGCATGCTTAACAGAGTCCTGTTAAACCGCTCCACAGGATTTCCCTGGGGATGGTATGGTGTTGTGCGCACCTTCTCTGCTCCAATCAGTGAACACAGCTCTTTGATAACACTGGATTCAAAGTCTCGTCCTTGGTCACTATGAAGACGAGTGGGGAAACCATAATGCACCAAGAAGTTCTCCCATAGAGCCTTAGCAACGGTTCTGGATTTCTGATCTTTTGTAGGCACAGCTACTGCAAACTTGGTAAAATGGTCGGTGATGACCAATATGTTCCTGGTGTCTCGGCTGTCTGGTTCAAGGGACAAGTAGTCCATGCAAAGCAGTTGTAGTGGGTATGTTGTCTGAATATTCACCATAGGAGCAGCCCTCTGCTGTCGAGTTTTCCTCCTAAAGCATCGCTCGCATCTCTGGCATTTTTGATCAATGGACTCTTTCATCTTTGGCCAGTAACAGCGAGCACGAGCAAGATTTAACACACGTTCTGCTCCTAAGTGACCAACTTCATCATGGAGCCCTTGCATGACTCTGTCTCTGTATTTTTCTGGTAACACGAGTTGGAAGATTTCATTGCCCCGATCAAAACACTTCCTGTAAAGGACACCTGCTTTTAACTCTAGCCTGTCCCACGCCTGTAGGAGCAACTTACTTTCAAGCGGCTCATGTTTAACCACTTTAAAGTGGGGCTTTTGTCCTTTTTCCAGAAAAGTAATCACTCTCTTAATTGAGGAATCTTCCCTTTGTGCTTTACACCAATCTTCTTTGGTCATGCCAGGCAAGGTGGTTTGGCTTTGATCAGAAAACAGGTCAGGTATGGAAGATGCATTAAGAGCAAGTGATTCTGCAAGGACTGGCAAGTGTAACATTACTGAATGATGATGGCACACTGCAGAAACTGCATCAGAGGGAATCTCCGTCTCCAGTAGACGTTTTGCCATGCTGTTAATCCTGTCTCTTTCCTGCAAATACTCATGATCCTCTTGAGGGGGTGCATGAGGTCGCCTTGACAGACCATCCGCGTCACCATTAGTGTTTCCTGCACGATACTTGATGTTAAACTTGAATGTTGAGAGAGCCGCTAACCAGCGATGTCCAGCTGCATCAAGCTTAGCGGACGTGAGGACATAGGTGAGCGGGTTATTGTCTGTTAGGACAGTAAAGTCAGAACCGTAGAGGTAATCGCAGAATTTTTCACAGACTGCCCATTTTAAAGCCAGAAACTCTAATTTATGAGTTGGGTAGTTCCTCTCACTCTTCGACAAACCTCTGCTGGCATACGCGATCACCCTGAGATTTCCATTTTGTTCTTGATAAAGAGCAGCGCCCAGTCCTTCACAACAAGCATCAGTATGCAAAACATAAGGTAGTTCAGGGTTTGCAAATGCAAGAACTGGGGCTGTTGTTAGCTTGTCAATTAGGGTTCTGAAAGCAGATTCACACTCTGGTGTCCACTGTTCACCAAGAGGTGTTCGGGGGTTTATGCCAGTTTTGGTTCTTGTCACTTTGTAGACTTTGCCTCTCTTTTTGGGTGGACAATATCCAGAAGTGAGAATATTCAGAGGCCTGGCAATTTTTGAATAGCCATCCACAAATCGCCGATAATATCCTGCAAATCCGAGGAAACATTTTAATTCTTCTCTGTTTGAAGGACGGGGCCACTTCTTGAGGGCAGAAACTTTATCTGGGTCAGTGTGGACTCCTTGTGCATCCACAATATGACCAAGGTACTTCACAGAGGATCTGAAAAATTGGCATTTCTCTGGAGACAACTTGAGGCCATAGCTTTTTAGACGACATAACACTTTCATGAGCCTCGCCTCATGCTCTTCAAGTGTCTGGGAAAAAACAATAAGATCATCTAAGAACACCAGAACTTCGCTTAGATGCAAATCACCAACACATTTCTCCATGAGGCGTTGAAATGTGCTGGGAGCATTTGTGATGCCCTGCGGCATGCGATTGAATTCATAAAAACCTAAGGGACATGTGAATGCGGTTTTTGGTTTGTCTTCTTCTGCCATTTCCACCTGGTAATAACCAGATTTCAAGTCCATCACTGAGAACCATTTAGCTCCACTCAAGGCTGAAAAGGTCTCTTCAATATTAGGAAGGGCATATGCGTCTTTGATGGTACGAGCGTTGAGCTTTCTATAGTCAATGCACAGCCTTATTTTTCCATCCTTCTTTTTTACAACAACTACTGGTGATGCAAACGGACTTTCGGATTCTCTTATGACTCCTGCATCCAGTAGTTCTCTGAGATGCTGCCTAACAGCTTCTCGATCGCTGGGGTGTATAGGTCTCGATCGCTCTTTGAAGGGTGTCTCATCCTGCAACCGAATATGATGTTTCACTGCAGCAGTATGGCCAAAAGAAAAGTCGCCAACTGCAAAAACTTCAGGGATTGAGTTGAGCTTGTCTAGAATGCGTTGTTTCCACTCCTCAGGCACTGGGGAGTCATTGAGGTTAAATGAATGTTTGTTAACTGATGTGTAAGAATCACTCAGCACAGTGGAGGTTGAGGGCATTACGCTCTGTACAGCAGTTACTCTTCCAATGATACACTTTGGGGCAAGAGTAACATTGTGATCTGTGGTGTTACTGAAGAAAACAGGAATCTTGCTTGAAGCTTTAGTGTTAATGTTTATCAGTGCACACTGAAGAAACAATCCACCAGGCAAGGATGAAGACTCAGGGGGTTCAAGGGCAAAAGAAGTGTGGGGATTTGCTTTTCCCACTCTGACGTTTCCAAAGAGGCACATTCTATGTTTAGCTGGAATAGTGATGGGCTTTTCCCCATGTAGCTTCACAAGACAGGCCTTAGTTTCACTCTTATGCACCTGAACAACGCGTTGGAGCAAAAGAGCAATGCTGTCAGACCTTTTAAGAAACTGGGACTTGTCATGATTAATCCCACGTTGGTAGAGCTGTAGCAAGACATTTGTGCCTACCAAGACTGGAATTCTGCTGTTAAACTGGCATTCTGGAACAATGAGGGCAAGAACCGATAACTGCTCCTTAGTGCCAGTTACACTCTCAGGAAAAGTTAGAAGGACTTCCACGTAACCGAGATAAGGTACTGACTGACCTCCAGCTCCTTCAACCTCAAGCAGCTGGTGTATTGGCTGAATAGGTAGGGTTGACAAATATCTTGAGTGGAATGTTTCGGAAATAGTCGTAACTTGGGAGCCGGTGTCAAGAATGGATTCACATGTTACATCTCCTATTGTGACTTGAGAAGTACACCGAGGACCTACAAGTCCAAGAGGAAGTTTAAAGCTCGGCTCATTGTATCCTGGAGAACATTCATTATGAATCATTGCTATGGGACTTCTCTGATCTTGGTCTTCAGCTCCTGGTCGCCCCAAGGCAGGAGCCTCTACCAGTTTAAAGATGTTCGGTGGGCTGCATGTTGGGCCCAGAATTTATCTCTCTTGTCTCTGAGCTCTGCATTCTTTTGTCGTACGAGGCCAGGATTGGCTTCAAAACTGCATTTTGCTGCAATGTGTCCATCTGCTCCGCACTTAAAACAGAACCATGGCCTAGGTGGAGTAGGTGTTTGGCCAACTGTGTTTCTGTTTACAGCATGAGCGAGTAAATTTTCACTTTGGATGGGCAGTTCGCTTTTAGTGAGGCTAACTTGCACTCGCTCTGGTTTCTGCTCCTTTCTTCTTTCGTGTGTTAACTGCTCCACTTGTTTGCGGAGCTCTGCCACTTCCTTTTCCAGTTTGGAACTATCATTTTTCTTTGTTGTAGTAGTGGCTGGTTCACTTTCCATTTCTGACAGGCTGAGGACTGAATGCATGTGTGTTGCAGCCTTTGCACTTCCCAAGTGCTTCTTCATGCGATCAATTTTGGCTGCTCTCCGATCCTCTTCTGTCCTCAAAAGTAGTAGTAAGTCAGAGAATGATGGCGGGTTGCCTTTTCTTTGCTCAAGCTGGAGGCTAACAATCAGACTTTGGTCCCAGCAGCCCCTACAAAATTGCCGAAGCAAATATTTGTCAGATTCAGTAGCCAAGACTCCCCCTCTAGATATGGCTTTAGTAAGAAGAGTTTGTAGACGATTTAAGTAGATGGAAGGCTTTTCACCTGAGTTCTGGTTGGAGCCTAGGAAAGTAGCAAACAGCTCTTCACCATCTTCGACTACTCCAAATGCAGAGTCAAGCTGATTAAGATAAGCCTGGGGAGCTGCATTTGTTCCAAGTGGCTTGACGATGTCAGCAGCTGGACTAAGAAGGCTTTCCAAAATTCTTCGAACTTTTTGGGAATCAGACAGTGACATGTCGCTGAGGAGCAAATCCACTTGAGTGTGCCAGGCATCATAATCAACTTCACCATTCGGTTTTGGCACTCGTCCAGAAAAAGTTCGGATCCTGCTTTGGCTGTAGCTGGAAGTAGAGGAGTCATTGCGAATGAAATGCTCCACGATGACCTTTTGAACATAGGGCGGGTTCACGGTAGCTTGGTCAAAAGTGGGACCACTTGTAGCAGCACTGGATGGGATATTGTGAACATCTGGATTTTGTGGGATTTCATTGGTGGTATTAGACCGAACCCCACCAAGGGCTTCACCTTCATCACTTAAAGAAGTAGCAATCTGATCAGGAGAGTGAATGTGAGTATCGGGACTTGAAGGAAAGACAGAATGAGGCTGGGCTCTCTGCAGTTCAGGCTGTAGAGCATCCCAAAAGCTAGTTTTACTAGCACCTGCAAGGGAGCTCAATTCAGCCAAACATCTCTGGGCTAACTCTCTCCCAAGCTCCTCTTGACAAACTTCTCGAATGGTTTTGACATGCCAGGTAACACCTGGATCATTAGGGCTGGGTTGGTTTCCCAGTTGTGCAGGATCAAGTCTTGATATTGTTCGATCCATTGAATACTCAATAATGACTCGGCCTTGGGGCTGATCTGGGTCATCAGGGACTCGTACTATTTTCTTAATATCCCCATTAACTTTAAAGAAATCAGCAATGTCAGTGTCAGAATAAGCTTCACTAATGCCTGTTACATACAGACAGCTAGGCCCGTGCAAATCAAACTGATTACAGATGTCCATTTTGAAAGTAACGTAAAGCGGTTATTAAACTTGGGGTGGTCTCAAATATGAATGTTGTAACAATCTCCTGGCTGGCTCGCCTGTTTATGTAACCCCCTAAGTGCTGCTGTTGTATGTGGCAGCTCTAAATATTGTCAAACGGAGTTACTCTAGCTCTAGGTTCGATGAGGAGATTGTTCACAGTCATATGTTCTAAAATTTGTAATAGTGCACCCCAAGAAATCACACCAAAACAATAGCAGTTTGAATAAAATTGAATTATTATTTAAGATTATGAAAAAAAAATATCAAGTACAGTTTGAAAAAACTCAGTGTAAATGAAAATTATTTCCAAGTATGTAAAATTTGAACCCAAAAGAAAAAAGAAGTGGCCACTGACGTAAAAAAATTGTTCAAATAAAACTGAGATCTCAGATAAAAGTTTTTCTACAGGTACTCAAGTTCAATTCTTTTTTTAAAGAAAAAATAATAATAATAAAACCCTTGAGTGCACTCAAAATAATTTAAAGAAACCAACTTAATGTCCAAACCGAGATTTCCAGAAGGTGGTGATGAGAGATGAGTTGAGGGGATTAGAGATGAGAAGATGATGGGATGATGGTGATGGTAGATGATGGGATGATGATGGTAGATGAGACGAAAAGATGAAGGCCGGGATCCAGGTGAACTCCAACAAAAAAACCAGTCGAGATAACGAACTCTTCCACACTTTTCAAACTCCACCCTTGGTTTTCTCAGGATTTACCTTCTTCCCACTAACTCGCTCGGGTCTTTTTTCTCCCTCTCACTCGCTGCTTCTCGCTCATGAGGAAAGCGTCAAAGATCGATACAATGACGGGATGATCACTCCGAACAAATTAAAAAAAAAACGTCTAAAATATCTACTGCCACTAGTGGAGAAACTGAAAATTACACCCCGTTTAAAGGGAATGTTAAGGGAAAAAAGTAAGTAACTTTACTAGGGTTACATATGTAATTCAAATAACAGTTTTAGTTTCATTTAAAAATGTGGTAAAAGGTGTTTTTATTAATATTATTTTGCATTTTGAGTTATTTTTAATAGGCAAAGGACTTTGTTAATAAACTTTATCAGTCATTCATAAGGTTAAACTTCATCAGTCTCCCTCATTTCTGGTCTTGGGTGACAATCATTTACAAGCTCTGTTATGCAAATTTTAGCACAGTGGCAAAATAAAAAAATGACAGCAATGCCTTATCTGTAGCAGTAGAAGGCACAATTCTTGCACTATTTACAGCTTGATCCTAATAGATAATAAATAGTTAAATATACCATAACATCAATGTTTTATATTCACGGTAATTGCGCTACTTCGCCACAAGAGTCGCTGTGGGGTACTGTGTTATGTAGAGACTGAAGAAGAAGAATAAAGGATAGCGCCAAAGCTGAGCGGTGAAGTGTGGTCATTCATTGAGGTTAATTTCTTACAAAGAATGCTGCGTTACCACAAATTGGCGACGAGGATGGCAAATGTTGTACCGTTGCCTGCCTTATTCCTGCCATCAGTTGGACAACCTGCAATTCCGTTCGACATGTGGATGAGAATGTTCACGAACTACCTGCACGCTATTCACGCGGAGGGGGATGAGTGGCCCGACAAGTGGAAACGTGCATTGCTGCTTCACTGCCTCAGGACGGAAGGACGAGTGTTTTATACACTACAAAACGGAGGTACAACTTATGATTCAGCCGTGACTGCACTAAAGACGCACTTTAAGCCAGTCGTGAACGTCGTAGTGGAGCGACATAAGTTTAGACAGCGGATACAGAGACCGCATGAGACTGTTGCAGAGTATGTGGGCGCGCTGCGGGAGCTTACAATCACGTGTGAGTTCGGCGAAAATACGGACGAGATAATAAGAGATCAGCTCATTGAACATTCAAGTTGCCAGAAAATACGAGAAAAACTACTTTTACAAACGGAGGGAAACCTTACTCTGGACATGACTCTGAAAATGGCATGTCAGGTGGAAGCGGGAATCGTGCACGCGCAGACCCTTTCATCGCCGCCGGAGGCGCCGGTGCACGTGATCAAATCCAAGCCAAAGCAGACTTTCAAACCCAAACAGAGAAATTTCAAACCGAAGGAGCTGTCATCCAAACGAGAAAAGTGCTGCTTCAGATGTGGATCCTCAACTCACCTGGCAGACTCTCCAGACTGTCCTGCCTGGAAAGTAACCTGCCGAAACTGCAACAAACCAGGACACTTTGCACGTGTTTGTAAATCCAAACCAACGGCAAAGGTAGGAGAAGTGGTGGTTCTTGAATTAAACACAGTGCAGATGCTACAAGATGGACAAATGCACAACAAGATTACATGCCCAGTTACCATAAGTGTAAAAACGTCTACCTGCCATGTAGATTTAGTTGTAGATACTGGTTCTGCTGTATCTATAATTCCTGAAAATGTCTACAGACACTTCAGTCAGATAACTCTGGTCGAACCACCTTCAAGCTTGGTGACCTACACTAAATCCAAAGTTCCAGTCTTAGGATGCTTGCCAGCCAAGGTGCAGCATGGGAAAGTGACTTCCGATGCTATGTTGTATGTGGTGAAAACAGACACAGCTCTGCTTGGACTGGATTTATTTCGGACTTTAAAGCTTTCCATTGGAAACAACAATACTGGCGTGGAGACGGCGTTGGAGCCTGATGTTACTCAGCCTGTTGCCCCTGTAGAGGAGATTGCACCTGCTGTGATCAGTGAAAAGCTGGGTCTCGCTAAAGGGTTTGTCCACAAAATAAAAATGAAAGAGGATGCTCAACCTGTACAACAGAAGTTATGAAGACTTCCTGTCTCCATCAGGGAGTCTCTGCTGAAATAGAAAGGCTGCTAGCGATGGATGTGATCGAGAGGATTGATGCATCACCTTGGGTGTCACCAATTGTGGTCACTCTAAAGAAGAATGGAAAAGTGATAATGTGTGTGGACCGTGAACCGAATAAAGCAATAATAATGGACAGTCATCCACTCCCACACATGGATGACATATTTTCAAACATGCATGGAGCTACAGTTTTCTCCACCATAGACTTGGCTAATGCATATCATCAGGTACTATTGGCAGAAGAAAGCCGTGATGTCACTGCATTCATAACACACAAAGGACTTTTCCGATTCCGCAGAGTACCTTATGGTTTGTGTTCAGCTCCAAGTGCTTTTTCCAGGCTGATGTCCTTGGTGCTGAAAAATCTCCAGGGAGTCCAGAATTATTTGGACGATGTCATCATCTACGGTAAGGATCAGCATGACCATGACCGTAATCTGCAAGCAGTTTTAGCTGCACTGAGGAATGTTGGTCTCCAGCTTAACCCAGAAAAGTGTCATTTTAACCGAAAAAGTCTGCAGTTTCTGGGACATGTTATTTCTGCTCAAGGTCTGCTGCCTAACGAGGAGCACCTAAAAGCCATCATGGATGCTCAAGGACCCAGTGATGCCACGACTCTACGCTCATTCCTGGGGCTCACTGCGTGGTATGAAAAGTTTGTGGAACATTTTGCAACTGTGGTGGAACCAATGAGAGCAGTTCTGCGGGATGCTATATTCAAGTGGACTTCAGCGGCACAACACAGCTTTAAAAAGATCAAGAGCTTGATTGTGAACAGCTCGGCACTAGCTGTTTTTAGTCCTAATTTTCCAACGCTTGTGTCCACAGATGCGTCACACAATGGCTTGGGAGCCATACTGACTCAAATTCACCCAGATAAGACAGAACGTACAGTTGCATTTGCTTCCCGTTCACTTTCACCAGCAGAAAGAAAATACTCCGTGGTGGAAAAAGAGGCGTTGGCTTGTTTCTGGGCAGTTGAAAAGTGGAGAACGTTCCTGTGGGGGACACGTTTCACACTGCGCACCGATCACCAAGCCCTGACCACTTTACTTGCTACAAAAGGACTGGGACGTGCAGGAATGCGCATCGCACGATGGTCAGCCAGACTCTTGTGTTTCACATATGATGTGGTGTATCGTTCTGGAAATTAGGTGGCTGTCCTTGCTCCATACACACAACACAGTTTAAACAGTGACAGACACAAAATAAAAATATAAAAACAAGTAAAATTAGTAGTATAAAAAAACTAATAAGTTACATACCATAAAAGCAGCTTAAAATCAGATAAAAATTCAGAGATAAAATAAAACGTAGTAAAATCCTAATATTCAGTGTCCTCGTCTAATCCCACCCTTCCCGGCAGCATTGTGGAGTCTTATTGCACTGGGCACAAAGGACCTCCTGAGTCTCTCAGTGGAGCTGGGCAGAGAGCGGAGGCGGCTGCTGCTGCAGAGGAAGCTCCGCTGAGCAGAGAACACAGAGTGCAGAGGGTGGCTGGTGTTCATCAGGATGTTTTTCAGCTTCAGCTCCGTCCTTCGCTCCAGCACTCCACCGTGTCCAGACCCAGCCCCACAACACGACCTGCCTTTCTGATCAGGCCATCCAGTTTCTTTGTGTCCTTCTTGTTGGCGCTTCCCCCTCAGCACACCACAGCATAAAAGAGGACACTAAAAACAATAGACTGACAGAAGGTTAAAAGGAGTTCAGAACAGACGTTAAAAGAGGCGAGTCTCCTAAACGCTCCTAAACGCTCCTCACAGCGGAACTGGAAAAGAAACAATGGAAAACGTTCATCCAAGACTTCCTGCTCACATACAGATCGACCCCCCCACTGCACCACAGGTATGTCACCATATCAACTCATGTTCAACAGGAAGATGCGGACCAAAGTTGACAATGGTCCGGCAAAGAACTCTTCACCGGTGCCAGATCAACAACTGCGGAGGAGGGTTACGGTAAAACAAACTGCAGCGAAAACTTACACGGATGCAAAGAGAGGTGCAAAGCCATCAAAGATCAAAGAAGGAAGTTTGGTGAGAGTGAGAAAACCTTTCCATGTTAAAAAAGGAATGTCAAAGTGTCATGCACCTTCTGGAGTAGTCCAAAAAGCTGGTGTGAGTTCTTTTGTTTTGGAGGATGGACGCACATGGAATGCTTCACACCTTGCAATGGTTCCAGAAAATTCCTTGGAAGACGAATCGAGAGCTGTCCATTCAGAACCTCAGATAGAGATTGGATCCTAGCACAACTTGGGTGCTGTCCTTTCAGCACCTGAGCCGGAGCCAAGTGCTGAAACTCCTCGACCTGCAAGGGTTCGGAAGAAGCCAGCTTGGATAAACGATTACGAACATTAATCGTTCCCAATGGCCTTTGGGGGTGTTAAAAGAAAAAAAAAAAGAGGGAAACTGTTGGATTGTTTTTTAGCTGGCAGAGTATACATTTTATTTCTAGATTATGAAACAAGTTGCATAAAAAAAAAAGTTTTAATTTTTGATGCCTAAACTGTTCAGCTAAGAATGGGCTTATGTGACACAGTTTAAAGAGAAGAACCTTCTACTTTCTTTCTGAGTTAAGTTACAGTAAAGCTATTGAAGGCTTTTTTTACAATATACAAATGGGGAAGAAGATTTCTACTTTTTCTGAGTTGACAAGTTACAATAAAGATGTTGATCATTTTAAAACATACTGTTTAGGGAAGAATCTGTTTAACCAGAGGGGAAATATGTTGTATATTCACGGTAATTGCGCTACTTCGCCACAAGAATCGCTGTGGGGTACTGTGTTATGTAGAGACTGAAGAAGAAGAATAAAGGATAGCGCCAAAGCTGAGCGGTGAAGTGTGGTCATTCATTGAGGTTAATTTCTTACAAAGAACCCTGCGTTACCACAATCAATAATTTTCTAAGCTTTAATTTGAGCCATATTTTGTAAAAATCGGTTAAGATATGAGGGAGCTAGCTAGCCTATTCTCCCTGTCCTCCATGTAAACAGCAGCGTTCTGCTGCCATGACTTAATGCGTAATGATGGCGCCTGTGCGCGCACGTCTCTGTCTATAGAAGCGAAAATGCAAGGGCCAATCTAGTAATGTATATCAATGGAATCACCATCGTCCTTTGGCGCCAGTGTTGAGAGGAGAGATTTTCCTGCACGCTTCCTGCCACGGAGAGTTTTTCTTTTTTTTTTTTTTTTTTTTTTNNNCTGGCTTCATATGACTGGTCACAAGGAGTCACATGACTGTACGGAGCTGGGGGAAGTTTCTCCCCCTCCGGATCATTTCAGATTATTTTGATTTATTCCACTCAGAAGGAACGGTAACGAGCAGCAAGACGCCTAGTGTACTCGAGTAAAAGTCTCGTTTTTCTCTCAGAGTTGTACTCAAGTAAAAGTAAAAAGTAAGTTGTATTTTGACAACTCTCACAAGTACAATTTACTCAAAAAGTTACTTAAGTAAATGTAATTGAGTAAATGTAACGAGTTACTACTCACCTCTGCACACCAGTAGCAGAATTTTACAAATCCTCTGTGATTTTCCACCTCAAATGAAAGTACCAATGACCTTGTGTAACGAATCATTACATTGTTTTGGCAGAAAAAGAGGAATCGACTCAAAAAATAATTTGGGCAAAATAGTCATTTTGATAGTATTTATTTTCCCAATCAATGATAAAGGAAGACTATGCCACCTCTGGATATCAGTTTATTTTAGTGAAAATAGGAGCAAAATTTGCAGATTCAAGAATTGTATACAAACGGGTCACGTTGATACCAAGATATTTGAATCCTAAAGGGCTTAATTTAATGGGCAAGTCAAGTGGTCTCCGAGCACAAGCAGCAGGATTCATTCGGAAACGCTCCCTTTTCTGTCAATTTAATTTATAGACTGACGAGGAACCAAATTTCTCCAATACTCAAGACTGAAGAAAGGGAAAGTATGGGATCAGACACACAATAAAGAATCATCAGCATACAACAACAGTTTGTGTTCAGTCCCTTCACGAGTAATCCCTCTGAACAATGGGGCTGACCTTAAAGAAATGCACAACGCCCCAACTGCAATGGCAAAAAGCAAAGGAGATAAGGGACAGCCCTGTCAGATACTGTGTCCAAGAGTGATGTATTTAGAGTATGGATACTGGCTTTTGGAGACTAGTAAAGACTGTGAATCCAGGAAATTCATTTATCACTAAAACAGAATTTCTTTAGTATGGCAAACAAATACTCCCATGCCCCTTGATTAAACTTTTTGAGCTTTTAAGTGCATTATACTGTTCATTCTTAACTCTAAAGAACCCCAAAGCAATATTTTTGATCCATTCAATAATTTCTGAGTAATCCTATTAAAAACCTACGCTAACAGCAGCAGCCCCTCCCATATTCATGGGATATACTTTCTCTGTGGAGCTTACAGTGATTATCTTCAAAGCATTTAGTATTGGCTCTGAGAA
>NC_050517.1:31687382-31692484 GCF_002922805.2 Oryzias melastigma | reverse complement strand
AAGAATCTGCTCTGACAGCTTCACCCCCAGTCTAACATATACACACATACTCTCTTCATGGAGCTTACAGTGATTATCTTCAAAGCATTTAGTATTGGCTCTGAGAAGGAATGATTCCTCTTGTATCTAATCTGTTGGGGGGGGGCTCATAGGACAATGTCTTTATGTGGAGAAAATTATTTTTTTAGGCTGTGAGAGATTTAAGAGTTTGTTAGAACTTCCAAAAGAAGAGCTTGCTCATTGGAAATGATTGGAGTTCATCTTCAAGAGCGCGTGACAGACCAGCCAGAAACTTTTTGTTTGTGATTACCACTTCATAGATGACTGTTTGGTTAACCTTGGTCTGTATCAACATGGAATGGCCTTCAATAAATGCAACATTAGAAAATAACCTTCCTCTTAGCGTTTCATTTAGCTGTCAGAAATGTCCTGCAGATATCTGGGGTCACTGTACCTCGTGCACTTCAAATTTTAGACTGGACTGTTGGTCAATAGTCCAAGGACAGCTCTAGGATGAAATGGGCGGGACAAACAAGGAGCGAAAGGCTGTGCCTCAGATCAAGTCGTTTTACTACAAGATATGAAAACAGTCCAAAAAAATAAGTCACATTTCATAAATAATTTGTTTTTTTATGCCTTGTTTCCTCTAGCGGTACGGACCAGACCAGTCCCCTCTTGGGCAGTTTAGAATGGTCCGGGCAAGTCAAGAGAGCATTTCCATTGAGCTTTGGCCCATCGAAGCGCATGCGGGTTTAGACTGATTATGTAGCTGCGCATTTAAACTGTGCGACTACAGCCAAAGAGAAGCGGCTTCAGCTGACTCAGCAACTGACTGATATATGAAAAAGATAACTGTGGATCATAGTGGATCAATGATGAACATTCTTTGGCAGCAGGGGTCCGGTGAGACTTGGACAGAAATGTATGTGTCTCCATATTTGTGGATTCGACATGTCTCTGGTCCTCGACCCCCACAAATAAGGGGGCACTCACACGGCCCAAGCATCAAGCTCAAGCAGCTGGCGAGAGGCAAATTCACCACATGGGGAAAGAGGGGTGGGCCACTCAAATCGTGTTTGTTGTGAACATAGTATTAGAGTCGAGGATGCAGAAGACAGATTGATGAAACCAATTCATTATGGGAATATCTGAAGGGAAAGGTCTTTTTCCAAACTTTCTTGTCTTCTTCATCTCTGAATTCTTTAGAAGAACTGAAGGATGAAAAACAGGAACTTTGTCTTTAAAGTCGACTCTTTTTTTCTGCATTCAGGCTGATCAACTGCAGTTTGTCAAAGATCAGCTGTGATGCTCTGGCTGCAGCTCTGAAGTCCAACCCGTCCCACCTGACAGAACTGGACCTGAGGAACAACAACCTTCAGTCTTCAGATGTTCATCAGCTCCAGGATCTGGTGGAGAGTCCAAACTCCAAACTGCAGACTCTGAGGTCAGTAGAGGGTTGGAGTCAGTCCAGCTGCTTCCAGATGTTTGGTCCTAAAGTTAGTCTGAGAGCAAAGATGCAGAGTTTCCTGTGAAGCTGCAGCTTCTCAGTGAAGCTCTGAGGAGAATGATGACAGGCTTCAGGACAACAGTCAGCCAATCAGAGCAGCAGAAGCTCCAACAGGTGAAGATGACAGGAAGCTGCTGCTCTGAACAGGACTGAAGCTCCTGCTGCTCTTTCTGCTGCTGTGCTGCATCACTGACTGACACACCAGGATCAGATACAGACACTCCTTCATCTCTGGACTTCTCTTTTTTTTCTGCAGGTGGGGGTCAGTCTGATGTTCCTCCTAGTGGATCAGAGAGGATCATCATCAGCTGGTCTGCAGAGATGTTGTTCCTGGAGGTGGAGAGCAGAGTGATGGAGGAATGAGAGGAAGTGGAGATGATCATCAGAGCTGCAGCATGAAGCATGATAGAGAACTGCACTTCATCTTCAGTCAACATCTTTTAGTTGTTTTAACACACAGTGTAAGATTTCAGACTTTCAATTTAAAGACTGCATGCCATCTTTCATCTCAAATACAAAATAGAATCTTTCAGTTCAGTTTTATCGCTGAGCTTGAATGAAAAGAAATATAAAAATTGTGGGATGATGTTGATTTTAATTATTTTGATTGTTGAAGTAAGATCTAAGGGGTAAGTTGTCCATCTTAATAAGTCATTTTGCATATTATGTTCAGTCAATTTGAAATTTGCTTCATACAGGTATGATACCAATATATTTAATAGTTTTGCTATCCCAGTTCAAATTGTACTTTTTTGACTGTTTGTTTGGTGTATAATTTAATGTAAGGATTTGTGTTTTTACAATATTGATTTTATATCCCAAGTACTGAACAAATGTTTCTTTTTAATTAAAATATGGACCTCTTTGCGGGGTTTTTCAGGAAAATAATCACATCATCTGCAAAAAGGCCAATTATCTCTTTCTGGTTCCCTATCTCTATCTCCTCCAGATCATCATTTTGACGAAGGGCTTGTGCTAACGGCTCAATATATAAAGCAAAAAGTATCGGGCTAAAACAGCAGCCTTGTCTGATGCCTCTTTCTAGTTTTATTCTGTTGGACAAGTGTCCATTTACTTTAATTCTTGCAGTTGGAGATTTGTATAGCGCTTTTATATTTTTAGTAGAGTTCTCATCAAATCCAAATTTCTCAAGAACTAAAAATAAAACACTGTCGACTGTTTTTTCAGCATCAAGACTAACGAGTGCTGATTTTAGTTCGCTCTCTTATATATGGTCAATAACATGAATAGTCGTCCTGTGTTTGACGACATTTAATAAAGCCTGTCTGATCTTCGTCTATCAGGAATAAACGTTTCTAATCTTCTATCGCGTATTGTAGTGTATATTTCATAATCCACATTTAAAACTGAGATTGGTCTAAAGTTTTGACACAGTTTCTTATCTTTCCCTTCCTTGGGAATAAGAGACACTATTGCCTCCTCCCAGGAAGGGGGAATGGTTCCTTCTTTTAATGTCCAGTTGCAGCATCTAAGGAGTAACGGTGACAGATCACTCTGAAAAAGTTTATATATTTCAGAAGGAAACACGTCACTTCCTGGGGCCTTGCAGGCTTTTAATCTTCCAATATCCAGTTTGTTTTTCTTTTCTGATTTCTGAAGTTAACACTATATTGCTTCTATTGATGGTAGATCTAGAGTGTCAAGTAAATTAGTTACATTATCTTCATTTTGTAGCGTAGGCTTAAAGTATAGATTTTTGTAGAAATCTTTTAAGGTCTTCAACATTTAATCTGGATCATCTGTTACTGTAGTCATTTTAGGGTTTTTTTAATACTGGTGATTGAGTTGACAGATTGTTTTTATTAATCCGCCTTGCTAATAGTTTCATCGCTTTTGGCCCAGTCGTGGTACCTTTGTCTTACAAATCTAAATTTCTATTGTATTTCCTCACTTAGAATGTCATTTATTTCTGCCTTTATTTTTTTGATTTGTTGTATCATAAAGTTTATAAAAAAAAAGTTATGTCCGCACTGTTTATCTTTGCTTGTTTTAAATTAAAATCTTTTTACTTTCTTTTAATTTTATTTTAATGATCACATTTTTACTATTTCTTTTGTTTCTTTTAATGTTTTATGTAAAGCACTCTGAATTGTCTCTGTACATGAAATGTGCTATAAAAATAAACTTGGCTTGTTGAAGGATATCTTGAGTCTGGGATTGTTTACGTCGTTTTTCAAGGTTAGTGTCAGGTTCTCGCGACCTAAAACATCATAATAACACAAGAGAGGAGGAAGTCAAAGTCAGTTCCTTTAATCACTCGCGAGGAGAACGATCAGAGACGTGCACAGTTACACCGCTCCGAAGCGTTCTGATGCACGCTCTGTCGTCTCAACATTTATACAGCGGTTATGCCCTAGCTACACAATCATGTTCTTGATAACAGATAAGCACTCGTAAGAAAATCATCAACGTTAAACACATCTGTTCTGCTTAGTCAGGATCAGTTCCTCCTCAGTGGATGTTCTTGTTCAAGGTGTTGTCCTTATTTGATATCTTGTGGTTGGAGAGCCGCAGAGCCCTGCAGCCCTCTGCACGCTGTCTGGACTTCTGCAAACAGTGAGTCACACAGAGCAGAACACTTCACACAGTAAATGTCTCAAATGATAAAGTAGCATAGTTGATAAGAAAAGATAAACTTAAGTAAATGGTGTATAGATGATAAAATATGTACAATTATTCCATCAGTTAGATAAAGTTTCCTCCTAAAACTTTCAATGTATCCCAGAGTATGTTAGGGTTAACTTCCTCATTATCACTTTCTTTTATGCTTTTAATTATAATCTTTATTTGCTCTTTCACTTTTTTCATTATTTAGCATTCCTATGTTCAATCTCCACAAATAATTTCTATTTTTCTCATCTATATTGATAGCTAGGAAGACAGAGCTATGATCAGAGACAGTCATTGAACCAATTTCACAAGCCTTCACTCTATGTCCATCACACTTGTTCATAAAAAAACTCATCAAATCTAGATTAGACACAAAATAGTATGTGTAATCTTTTTCCAGTGGGTGTAGATCTGTCCAGATATCAACCATCCCCATTTCCTCTAACATTGTATTCATAAATATAAATAATCTTGCTCGAGGTTTGTACGGAGCCCCTGACCTGACATGAGTAAAAAAATATATAGAATTATTTCGTTCCCACAAGTTATGATTCTGAGACTAGTCATGGGATAATGATACCTCAAGGAGTGTATTGACACATTACACAAACTGTATTGACAGTGTTGGTCACTTAATAGTGACCTCTGCTGTAAATAAAAAATCATTGCAGGTAAATAAAATGGAAAGATGGAAGAAATTGCATGCTGTTAACCCAACATTAGCCTTGAAATAATAATATAATTATATGTAAAGTATAGCAAATGTATCTTTAATAAAATAGAGAATTAAAATATTTAGCTTATGTACGGAATTTTGTTAACCAAAGTGTTCAATCATATGCAATAACACACTGAAAATGGATGAATTCATGCATTGTTATTGAGGAATGTTACGGCTGTGGCCGTATTTGGTTTTCTTTTTGGTGGTGTATTTTTGTCAGAGTGGGACTCCTGTGTGTTTGTG
>NC_050517.1:31655924-31682227 GCF_002922805.2 Oryzias melastigma | reverse complement strand
TCTCAATCATTGCGTATCATATGCACGCAAAAACCGTGTTTGGCGTATATTATACACGGTATTTCAGAGTGCAAAGTCGTGGAATATGAACGCATTTTACTGAGAGTGTGTTGGCTTTTTGGCTTGATGAATGTCTGGACTTGGATCAGTCTGATAAAGGCCGGGTTTTATTAATTTACAGAAAAATCCAAAATGTATCAGCTCCATCACTAAGTCATCTAAAGGTCAAATGGGAACAGGAACTCGGTGAAAAGTTAACTGATAAAACTTGGCAAACGGCAATTACAAGGATTCATTCATCGTCTTCATGTATTAGACATGGTCTACTACAGTTTAAGGTGTTGCACAGGTTGCATCTACTGTATCTCCATGTAAACTAGCAAAACTGTATCCGTCTGCTGACCCTTCCTGCTTTAGGTGTCGCCTCATCCCAGCCAGTCTGAGTCACATGTTCTGGATGTGTCCCCGGCTAAAAGATTTTTGGAAAAAAATATTTAAAACCATGTCTTCTGTTTGTAAAAAGAATATTGGGCAAAGTCCTGTTACTACTCTAGTTGGGGTCGTCCCTTTGGATATTTCTGTGACATCCTATCAAAGCAATGCTGTAGCTTTCATTGCATCGGTTAGAAGATCTTGATATTTTTTAACTGGAGGAAAGCTGCCCCTACATCATTTAAAGAATGGGTGGAAGAAGTCATCCCATTTGAAGCTTGAACATTTGAGACATACAATCAATGAATCTATTGAAACTATTACACAACATGGCAGCCTTTTGTTCTCTACTTTAAATCTGCATTAAGGTTGCAACCCATCTACTGAAATCAACTTTATTATTAGAAAAACATTTTTCTCTACTAATAATTTGAATTTTTCTCAATATATCATGGGTCTTTGCTCTATTGCATAAAGGTTGACTGTGATTTACTCATTGGACTCACCTGAAGTAAGTGCCTACTATATTTATGTCTTTCTAATCTATATTTCTATTTCATTTATACTGCGTCCTCTCCTTTGGTGTTTACGTCTCTGTATTCTGTTTATGTTGATAAATCTTGAGAAATCAATAAAAAGATCTTTAATAACAGCCCCACCCACAACTCATAATCATAACAATAATCATATTCTAACCCTTTAAGTCTCAAAATGTCTGCCTGGATTTTTTTTTTATTATTTTGACTTTGAAAGTTTCACATAATGTCCTGTAAATGAATGTTTTTGTCAGTATTTCACAATTTACTCCATGTCGCAAGAGTGGGATAACAACTGTAAAATAAAAATAGCACACAATTAAAATGGGATTTAAAGAGTTTTAGTGGGAAAATCAGTGCAATTGAACACGAACATGTTTTGTATGCTAAAAAATTAATTTGACATGTATAAAGTGACTTACACCAAAACGTCTGTATCTTCGTCTTTTGAAGTGCTACATTTACTGCATTCAGACGGTCCTATATATCTTTTATTTTGAAAGGAAGTCATATAAAGTTATAAACTAATTTCTATTTAGAAAAAGCTGCTTCCTCTCCTTCGACAGGCAGAAAATGGAATGATGGATTAACAGGTTATTATTTACATTTATCACAACAGCATAAATGCACTAAGCGTTTTATTTTTCTAAAGGCTGACCAAAGACTATGTAACCACGTTGCTTCTGGTAGCTATAGGTTGACGCCATGTATGATGGGTGAACGGGATAGTGACTGGGTGGCGACTCCCGCTTCTTTGACGGACCCCGGGTGGTGACGGAATGGTATCCATAGGGCGGCTGGCCAGTGTAGGGGGCTCATCGCTCCAGCTCCATGGTAAATGTCAGACCCCATGGAGCTGGAGCCCATGTCCAGCTTCACTCAACAGTAACCAGAACAGTCTCTGGCAACCCTGCAACCTCAACAGGTTAAGAAAATGGATGTTAGTTCAGGACAAAAATCTTCACATCAAGCGGCCACATTGAATGTTTATTTCTACCCTTTGATCTAGTCTCTGAAAATGTCACCTGTCCAAAGCTGAGCCCCTGATTGGTTGACATTCCCATTCTCACACTGATGGCAGCTCCACTGGCACCAATTTACAACCACTAAGAGCGATGTGGGGTTCAGTGCCTTGCCCAAGGGACACTTCGTCACATGGGCTGGCAAGGCAGGAACTGATCCTGCAATCTTCCGATTGGAGTTCCAGCGCTGCACCAAAGTTTGTCTGAAATCCCAAAAGTTCCTAAACCATCGTTTGGATCTATTGAAGGATTTAATGGTTAGAAACGTGTAGACGGGAGTTGTGCTGCAGCCGATCTCTGACTGACTGTTCACAACGACAAATATGTTTGAAACAGTTTTATATTTATATAGAATAATGTAATCTATAATGCTGGTGAGGCGTCCGTTATAAGAAATGAATGGACAGCAGGAGGAATCAACCTTCTCTTTATTTCTGATAATGTGCACTACATAGGACGTTTAAATAATCTTCGATGTATTGTAGCAATGAGTGGACTTTTTCATTCGTGGTTTTATGCGTTGTATAACAGCTTCTCGTTGTTTACTTTTATAGTGCATATTAATGGACATTTATTATTACTATCCATTTTATGATGACAGGTGAGGCACTTCCTCACCTTTCTCCCCATGACCACTCCTCCTTGTTTGTGACTAAAGGAGCTTTTCCATTGGCCGGAAAAAGATGTCGTTGATGCTGTGTGTTCTATTTTTTTAGGCTCTCCCCATGCCAGATCATCTTTGGGCCGTGCGCAACCCTGACAATTCAAGGAGGAAGTTTTACAGACTGGTTCCCAACTAAGACATGAAAGCATTCATGAATGCAGGTCTTCAGATCAGGATAAGGAAACCAGAATCCTCCATCTACTCATGACTTTTAGGGCATTTAGGGAAATTAGTATTTTTTGTGAGTTAAATCCTTGTGAAATAAGGACATGGCTGTTTAAATCCTGCAGGTTGAGATTATTATATCCCCCTTTTTAAATGAGGTTGATGGATTAGTGCTGATTAATAAATAATTACAGCTTTTTCTATTTATCACGCCACCGTGCACACCATCCTAAAATAAACTTTACTGATGAATCCTCTATATCTGAGTGGACAGTAATGAAAGCCCTACTTTCTAATCTGTATTACTGTCAACTGAGGGCGTTATTTTTCTGTTTTCTTTATATGAAATTATTGCTGTCACTTTCTAATTTTTGATGTTTATAATATTTTTTGTTTTTCTTTTACCTTCTCTATTTCCATCCAGATTCTCCTGGACACCAGAAATAATAGAGAATTCATAACAAGAGCTATCACTCTGTTTTTTTTATTTTTTATTTGTGCTTTCATTGGGAAATTAGAGAGAATACTGATAATAAAAATATATATATATAATTAACAGGTGTCCTTTAGCTGTTCCCCACCCCGCAACCTCTATATTATTAAAAGAATACCATATTGCTGTGTACATTATGTTTCATATATCACTACTACACAATGTATTACAATCTGTGATGCCTTTCTTGTTCAAAATAAGATTTTCTGTTTACTTTAATATTTTTTAATGTTATTTATTAATAAAGACACAATAAAATACATCCATCCATCCATCCATCGTCTTGACCGCTGCGTCCCTTTCGGGGTCGCGGGGGTGCCGGAGCCTATCCCGGCTACTGAAGGGCGAAGGCGGGGTACACCCTGGACAGGTCGCCAGTCTGTCGCAGGGCCATAAAATACATATGATTACAATTATTTATTTTATAATTATTATTTATATTATATATATTGTATAATTCTGTTACAACATTATGAAAAAGTCAACTCAGTTTTTATGCAATTTTTGGAAGAAAAAAAAAAGAAAAAGCATTCACCTGAACTTATATATATATATACATGTATAAGACAGCTCAATTATATCAAAATTGAAAAACTAATTTTGACTTAATAAAAACACTCTTTCGTTTGTACCGGACCGACCTGTTCTTGTTTACATGTACTGTCTCTTTAAGACACGCCCACTCTCGTTTATATTTTTCCTGCTCGGAGCCGCCGCGCGCGTGCATAGACGATCTTTGGCGTCAGCGGCGCCTACTGTGTGTCAACAACTGAACCGGCGGCGTTTGGCTTCTAACCACCGGTACCGGCGGGTCCCGGGGCCGCTGCCGAACACAGAACCGTCAGGACGAGCAGCCGCTCGCTCAGAGGAGGATTCTCCACCGTTTCCCCGGAAGTGACTCGCGCGGTTTGTGTGTTTAGCTTGTTTTGGTTTAAGATAGGGCTAATTTTGATTAGCCGCTGTTAGCTAGTGAGATTAAGGAGAGGACAGATGGAGACACCTGACAGGGTCCGCGCGCTGCACTGTTCATCACTGTTACGTCATTATAGGTTAAAAGTACTTCACATGATGCTTAAATATTGTTGTTTGTTTAAAAATGAAGTGCAAATGCTTTTATTGTGATGTTTTATTCTGAAAGAACTCCCATATTTCCTTGTAAACCTGCAGGTTTAGTGACTTCTTGTGCTTTTTTACTCTTTGATGTTCAGGAGCGAACATGCAGCGGAAGAATTGACCCCCCTCCGCTGATGGAGACCCAGAGGAAGAGGTAGGTCCAGCAGAACCCTCCCCATGCCTGAGGGGTCTCAGCTGCTCCTCTCAGGCTGATCTTCATGTGACTTCCTTAGGATGGAGCTGGGCCCCTCCCCGACTCACCAGCCTCTCTAATCGGATCATTTGCTGCAGTTTAGCCCCCCCACGGTGATTAAATGGAGTGTTGTGATTGTTTCAGCTCTGGGGAGGACGGCGGCGGGGAACGGGGCCTCCTCCACGCTTGGAGGGGCTACTCTTGCAGCGTGACCCCGGAGAGGTTGCTGCTCCCTCGACCGATCCTCCAGGTGGCCCTGGGGGCCCGGCACGCCGTCCTGCTAGTGGAAGGTAAGGTTATCCGTCATGGGGAGTTTTTTTTATAGGGAAGTGTCTGATTGGTGTTTGTGCTCAGGTGGGCAGGTGTACAGCGTGGGGGCGTTGCCATGGAAACAGAAAGCCTCTGAAACGACAGACCCCACCCTGGAGGGTGCGCTCAGCGGGCAGCGGGTGCTCACTGTGGCGGCCGGCAGCTTCCACTGCGGGGCGGTGACGGAGGACGGCGGCGTCCACATGTGGGGGGACAACGGCGCCGGGCAGTGCGGGCTGTCGGGGCTCAGCAGCGTCCCCAACCCCACGCCGGTGGCCCTGATGGAGCCGGAGTGCGGCTCGGCTCAGGTGGTGTCGGTGCTGGAGCTGGCCTGCGGGGAGCGCCACACTCTGGCGCTGTCTCTGCAGCGGGAGGTGTGGGCGTGGGGCGGCGGGTGTCAGCTCGGCCTCAACGGCGCCGCCGCCTCGTCGGTGTGGAGGCCGCGGAAGGTGGAGCAGTTGGCGGGGAGGCGCGTGCTGCAGGTGGCCTGCGGGGCGTCGCACAGCCTGGCTCTGGTGCGCTGCCTCGGCCCCGGGGACGCCCAGCGCCCCCCAGTGGACAAGTGCAGCCACTGCAACCAGCTGCTGTACACCATGACGGACAAGGAGGACCACGTCATCATCTCTGACGGACACTGCTGTCCGCTCGGCGTGGAGCCCACCGAGGACGACCCGCCCGCTCCTGCCCTCAAAGCATCGCCGTCCGAGCCCGTGCTCCCGTCCCACCTCTCCTCCACCTCTGAGCCTCCTGGCGTAACCTCCTCTGACTCCGCCCACACTCAGGACTCTGGCTCATTAGCAAACGGAGGGGAGGAGCTTTCCTCGGCGGTGTCCCGGGCCAAGAGTTCCCCGTATCCTGATGAACGGGCCGTGAAGGAGTATCTGAGGAGGCTGTCGGACAACACGCAGGCAGACGCCAAGACTGCCGCCGGGGGGCGCCACGCTCTGCTGGTAACAGACACCAAACTTTTTGTTCTTTAAGGACACAACAAACGTTAGATTTTTTTTTTTTTTGTTTGTTAAAATTCAAAATTGACTTTTTATCCTCCTTTGTTGCTATGACAACCCCCACAGTTAGTTATCTAAGTATGCTAGCATTTCTAACTAGCCACAAGTTAAAAAATAAAAAACAAAAACTGAGGAGTTGGCACATAACATAACATATCTTTAACTTATTTAACATATCTTTAACATATGTTTGTTTTTGCGTAAAAACATTGATATTTGTCTCGATCATCTTCCCTGTTTTTCTCTCTCCTGCAGCCGTCAGCAGGTCTGGCGTCCTCCACCCTCAACAACTTGGCCTCCTGCGCGTCCGCCGTGGGCGAGCGGGTGGCCTCCACGTACGAGGCCCTGTCCTTCAAAAAGATGATGAACTTCTACCTGCCGTCCAGGCCTCCCAGTTCGGAGGGCGCGGCCGAAGTGGGCGACCTCACCGCCGAGCGCGTCCGCCTGGAGGACTCGGTGCAGACCAAGAAGAGCTGCAGCACGGGGGACATCCACGAGGAGGAGGCGGAGGGCCTGCGGCGCCGCCTGTCGCTGCCGGGGCTCCTGTCACAGGGTAGATACGCTGTTCAGCTCTTATCCTCCTCCTATGGGCTGCAGCGTGAGTACACCGCAGGAGCGCGGCGCGCGCTGAGCGCTACACGCTTCCTGTGCTTCAGTTCTGTTCTGAGCTGCATGAGGATGAACAAAATCACCTTTTCTGGGCTGAAATCTGCACCTTTGTCTTTGTGTGTCTTTGATTCATAAGAGAAAATCATAAAAATTGACTAATTACATCTAAATTTCTGCTTTTTTAAGTTTTTTAGGGAATTTGTACTTTATTTCAGATGTAGGAGAGCTGAGTTTTAACTTCCAATCAAACTTTGAGGAGAACATCCGACATTCTGAGTCAGAATCAGTTTTCAGGTTAAAGTTCACCTTCTCTGACATAAAATGTATTTACTTTAGTGTCCTAATCGATACACAAACATGTTAGACATCCACAGTCAAACCTTCAGAACGCTTCAAAACTTCCTGAAAATGTAGCTTTCGCTTTTGTTTGTACATTTTTAGCAAATCTGGTGGATTTGTGAGTTTTCAGAAGTTAGTTCAGTATGAAGATGAAATGGACTCGCCTCAATTTGTGTGTGCAAGTAATTCTTGATTTATAACTCACACAATACATTTTGTGCGTAAGTACAAATTCAGAAAAATACAAAATACAATTTACTTGTCTACAAATTAAAATTACAACAGCTTGAAACTAATTACCCATAAATAAACTTTAAAAATTACGCACAAATCACTTGTTATGCACACAAAACCCATTTATGCACAAATCTGATGTGAGACTCTTCATGTCTCCAATTAACAAAAGGGAATGTCTGTATAAGAAAGCAAGAAAATATTTCAGATAATATTCAAAGTTCAAAACGGTTGATAACAAAACTCTGATGTCCCACCATTCATGAAGCAATTAAACGCAAATCTCTTGAAAGGAGTCAAACATCAGATCTATGTGTAAATGTGGTTTTGTAACAAGTGTGTAACAATTGTGCGTTATTTTTAAAGATTTACGTGTGTAATAGTTTCAAGCTGTTGTCATTTTAATTTGTGCATATGTAAAGTGTACTTTTTAGAATTATGTACGCACAAATACAAAGTTACGCACAAATCAAGATTTACACACGCACAAATCCAAAGTTATCTATTTTCTCTCTATATTTTAGGCCTTTAAATCTAGATGTGACGCTGGCAACACCTAAATAACACACTATCTTTGCCTGACCTGAACTCTTCAACAAACCTAAACGAGCTGATGCCAATATAGGAAAAGTGGGTTAAACTCATTAGCACCATTGGATTAATTGTTTACGTTAACCCTAGGAGTCACATTTAATAGCTTTCATTTCCTATTCACTTTTTGTTTTTTCCTTTTTTTGTGCTTTTAATTGCCTTTTCCCAAAATGAATGAAAAAGTCAGATTAACTTTAAAAGCCCAGAACAAACTTGATCTTAGGTTCTTCAAGGTTAAAATGTATCTTTAGGTCAATAAATCTCAGTTTATATGCACTTCTTTGCTTTTTCTGCAGATCTAAATAAAATCAGACGATGTATATAAAATGTAGGTGAATTTTTTATGGGAGTTATATGGAATAGACTTTGCACAAATGTTCACGTTTTGAACCAAAAGCAAGAAGATTTTTGCCCAATAAATTGTTTATCATAAGAAAAATTCAAGATATCATTTTTTTGTTCTGTTAATGGAACTTTTAAGAATTGTTTTATTATTTAAATAAGAATCGTGGATATTATTTTTGCTGGTTTGACTCAGAAGTTAGAATCATGTCAGAGTCTGCAGCTGATGTTTTCAGAGCCTCATCAAATTGCATGTTTGAGTCTTTACTGCATGTTGCTGCTACAGTGGTGACACATTTGTTCTTTTACCTTCAAACAATCCCAGCATTTCTTTCACACATTCCACCCGTTTGTGGTTTGAATCATTTTCTCTGCACCTATTAAATTTAATTACATTTATTGAGGAATTTTGAGTCTAAAATCGACTCTTTCGTGTCCCAGTGTCGCCACGGCTGCTGAGGAGAGCCGCCCACTCCAGGATGCGAGCCGTGGCCCTCACCCCTCTGGGAGGAGCGGTTCCCGAGACCAAGGAGCTGCTGCCCTCCCTGCAGACGGAGGTGTGGAGCTGGGGCCGCGGCGAGCACGGCCAGCTGGGACACGGAGACTGCTCGGACCAGTAGGGCGTCGTCTGCGTACATTCAGAGGCCTGTGTGGACGCGGTCTGAACATTCTGTGTTTGCAGGCCGCAGCCGCTCTGCATCAAGAGTCTGAACAACAAGGAGGTGGTGCGGGTGGTGGCCGGCGCCCAGCATTCACTCGCCCTGACGGCTCAGTGTCAGGTCAGCCGACGTGTCGCATAATCGTGCAAAAAAACACTTAAAATTGTTTTAGTTTGGAGAAACGTAACAACTAATCCCTAATTTATCCAAACAACTCCCTCATGTTGATCAATAATTCTAAGTTTGTTTATTTTCTGAGCAAATTGTGTTTCAGAAACTCTCTTTTTTTGGTTATAGTAAATGATTGGTGAGCTTTAGCTAATTGAATCATCAATATACTGATGCTCCAGTACAACAAAGGTTGCATGTAAAATTACCTAATAAATAGCAAACAGCATAAAAATATTAAATAAAATGCATTGTTATGCTAAAAATACAGGAATATTTTATGCTAATAGACCTAAATTAAAATGTATCCACTAAATTAGCTAAACAAGTAAAAAAAAATAACATTACATGCGGCCAAGATGAATTTCCATCAGTTTTTGTCCTTGGAAGGAAGTAAATATGTGAGAAAAACATCAGACAAAAAAAAGAAGAGGAGCTAAATTATGTTTAAAAAATCTGGAAACCTAAAGCTAGATGCTAAATAAGCTGCTAATGCTAAATCAAGCACTATGTTCTTTACTAGCTAGAAAGATACCAGGCTGTAAATATAGTAAATATGTGCAAATACCATCAACCAAAAAAAATAAATAGAAGAGATGAATAATGTTTTTAAAAAGTCTGAAAACAATGCTAGATGCTAAAAAGCTGCTAATGCTAAATCAAGCACTACGTTCTTTATGCGTTAGAAAGATACCAGACTGTCAATAAAGTAAATATGAATAAAATCAACCATTAAAAGAAAAAACATAGAAGAAAAAATCTGAAAACATGATGCTAGATGCTAAAAAGCTGCTAATGCTAAATCAAGCACCAGTTCTTTACTAGCTAGAAAGATACCAGGCTGTACAGGACTTCTACTACATCCTACATTTAAATAAAAAAGTTGATAATGTTTCATTGCTAAAATCGCTTAAAAAATGCTTAAGTTTTAAAAAGCTAATGTTTATGCTAATAATATTTTTATGCTAATTGCAAAATATGTCAAACTTTTATATCAGATGGTTACTTATTGGGGATGCTAAAACATATGAAAGTTTACTGAAAAAGCTAATTTTGTCAAACAGCAAAAAATATCCACCTGAATGATGCTAGCCTTCAAGTGCTAAATGCTATGCTAGCTTAAAATAGCAAGAGAGCTAAATAAAATAAAATAAGCAGAACTGCCTCTACCATGTGACTTTATCAGTTAGGTATTTTTCAAAAAGAGTTTTGTAAAGTTTTGTGGATGTCTAATACGTGTTTTCATAATGTAGGTGTTCTCGTGGGGCAGGAACAACTGTGGTCAGCTCGGTCACATGGAGACGCCCAGCACCGTCCCCCGCCTCGCCAAGGTCAGCAACCCGAGCCCCCACAGGTGAAGTCCGCCCTTCCTGACCCTGCTTGTCGTTTCTGCCGTCTCGCCCAGATGTCTGAAGGGATCCGGGTGTGGGACGCCAGCGCTGGAGAACGCCACTCCCTGCTGTTGGCGGACGGCGACTGCATCCAGCCCATCATTTACTACAGCGGCCAGCAGGTGAAGGACGGCGAGGAGGACGAGGAGGAGGGCGTGGCTCAGGAGGGTGAAGGAGACGAGCGACAGGCGGGAGGATACACCCAGCAGCCCGTCCTGCTGCCTTTCTGCATGAATGTAAAATTCACGTTCTTAAGTCTACGCTGCAAAAAAAAAATTAAAAGTTAGGATAACGGACTTATTTTGTTTACCGGTTTTTGTATTCCAGCTGGGATATGTCAGCAGCGTGTCGGCCGGTGGGGGGAGGTGCATGGCGCTGTCGGACAGGAACATGATGGGCCTCATCGCTAGCTTCCACGAGCTAGCCTCCACGGAGAGGAAGTTCTACGGCAAGCTGTATAATATAAAGACGCAGGTCATCCGCCCCCTGCTGGAGCTGGGTAGGAACTGCATTCACTCATTCTTTCTCCTCTCCTTTTCCCTCCTCGACTTTACTTCCTTTTCTCCAGAGTCCCTGAGCTCGGCTCTGGGTCAGGCTTCCCTTGGCGTCCTGCAGACTTTGGCGGGTCAGTTTGGTCATCTGTGTCACCTGACCGGACAGCACAGCGCCAGCCTGACCTCCAACCTGCGGCGCTGCCGCGGCCTCCAGGGCCTCCTCATCCTGGAGCACCACGACATCTTCCTGGACTCCTACAGCGAGTATGTTTGCACACGTCCATCCGGATGTTGTGCATTTTTTCACGCCGCTGTTTTCCTGCAGTTACTGCAGCGCCGTGGGGAACTTCCAGGTGATGGGAGGCTTCCAGTCTCTGGCCAAACCGCTGCTGTGAGTACAGAAACTCTTGGCACTCTGGAGGAGGAGCAGAACCTTCACGATGGATCTTCTTTTGAAGGGACGTCTTTGGGAAAAGTCCAGAGCTGCTGCAGAGGCTGTCGGAGTGCAGCGAGGAGAACACCACCGCACCGGACCTCATGGTGGCGCTCTTTTATCTCCCTTTGCGCCACGTCCAGGAGTACGGGCGGCTCCTGCTCAAGTTAGCCACCTGCTACGAAGCGGTACGGTGATCAGACACAGACACTGGTAACCATTAAGGGTTCTTTTTATGGCCCGCAGCAGTCATGGATGGTATCCACATAAAGACACTACATGGTTTGAACAACCTTCCAATTTTAATCGTTTCTTCTTTCTTAGAAAATAGGTGCAGAGACATTTGAGCAAAAAGATTAGCGCTGCTAGCAACACTAGCAAAGTTAGCATCTTTAGCAGTGAGTTTTCGTACTAAAAATGCTAACTTTGCTAATGTCAGCATCTTTAGCAGTGGTGAATTGATCATGCTGAAGGCAATGCTTGCACTTTTAGCAGCATTAGCATAGTTAGCAGCTTTAGCAGTGGGTCTTTCTACTGAAAATGCTAACTTTGAGAATGTCAGCATCTTTAGCAGTGGGGAATTGATCATGCCGAAAGCAATAATTACACGTTTAGTAGCATTAGCATAGTTAGCAACTTTAGCAGTGTGTTTTACTACTGAAAATGCTAACTATGCTAATGTTAGCTGCATCTGAAGTGTGTTTTCTAAGATAAATAATAATGTGCTTAACTTTTAGCAGCATTAGCCGGGGTAGCATCATTAGCAGTGCGTTTCTGTGAGATAGCTAATACTGAACGCAATGCTAACTCTGTTAGCCATATTGGCATAGTTAGCATCATTATTGCTCTTAGTAATGTTTTTCTGTGATAGTTGATGCTCAACATAATGCTAGCACTTTTAGTAGCATTGCTGATGTTAACATAATTAGCATTCATGACTATTTGGTTTTCTGACATTGATGATGATGCTAACTGTAATACTAATACTTTAGAGATAATCGATACTGAACGAAATCCTAGTAATGTTAGCCACATTAGCCTAGTTAACATTTTTAGCATCGTTTTCCAGGGATAGGATGTTCAACATAATGCTAGCTCTCTTGGGAGCATTAGCATACTTAGCAATGTTAGCATAATTGTCATATTTTACAATGTGGTTTCTGACATCTAAACACAATACTAGCACTTTAACTGGAGATAGTTGATGATAAACACAATACTAGCACTTTAATTAGCATTAGCGTTAGCATTAAAGTTAGCATCATTTGCATCTTTATCAATGTGTTTTTCTGAGATGGTTCATGATGCTGCACACAACGCTACCACTTTTGTACCATTAGCATAGTTAGCAAAGCATGAATAGTAATGCTTTTCTCGTAGATAGTTGAAGATGCTAAATGCAATGCTAGCAGCATTAGCCACATTTGCATAATTAGTATAGCAATGTGTTTTTCTAAGATTTTTGGATTATGCTGAACACAATGTTAGCACTTTTAGGAACATTTGCACAGTTAGCATAATTAGCATCTTCAGCTATGTGTTCGTCTGGAATAGCTGATGATGCTAAATAGAATGCTAGCATTGTTAGCCATGTTAATTTGACTTAGCATAATTAGCATTGTTCAGGTTAGTAGATGTTTGGCAGTGAGGGAAGTGAATCAGCTCTTCAGACTTTAAGGTGGGTAGAAAGGGGGCTGTATGAGGGCAGGAAGGGCGAGTAACGGCTGCGGTCCGTCCCACCGGACTCCCGGCTCTAAATGTTCCTACTGTTGTTGGTTTGTTCCTCCAGAACTCGGAGGACTACAAGAAGCTGCAGGACAGCTGGTCCAAGTTTGAAGCTTTGAGCCTCCAGCTGAAGAGGAGGAGGAAGGAGGCGGAGTTCACCTTCCACTTCTGGAAGAGCTTTCCCGGGAAAATGACGGTAACCTTCCCGCTAGCGTGTTTTTGGGCGTCCCGTCGCCGCGGCGTCTCACCGGATGTTTTCTGGCGGTCAGGACTCGCTGCGGAAGCCCCAGCGGCGGCTGATCTGCGAGAGCAGCAACAAGGCGCTGACGCTGCAAAACGCCGGCCGCTTCTCCGTCAACTGGTTCATCCTTTTCAACGACGCCCTGGTCCACGCGCAGGTCAGCCCCGACTGCCGCCGCTCCTCTTCTCTCACTTTTCCACCTGCTGTGTCTGAATGTCTGTGTGCTTTCCTCCGTGCTGTCAGGGCGTGGCGCCTCATAAAAACCTCGTGAGTATGAAACTACGAGCAGCCGCCCAAACCAAACTCCTCCTCGTCTTCCTCCTCCTCGTCTTCCTCTCTGTGTGACTGAATAGCTCGCCATCCTGTCCACTTATTTCAAGTCGTTTATGTTTTTGTCCTACCACTAAAACAGAGTTGTCATTTAATGGGTCCACCACTAGAGGCAGTGTTGAGTGTAGATTACATTTCTTCCTTTTATAGAGTAAAACTCTAAACACAAATTGGGTATTTTTCTATATCATTTTTTTTACTCTTCAAATTTAAAATGTATTTTTTTTATTAAAAATACAACTTATGGTAATATTACTTATTTTGCTAAAATGTCTGTTGATTTTATTTACAGTAATTTTCCATGGAATGTTTTTAATTTATCCAAAGTTATGAATATTTTGATTTACTTTTATGTTTTTCTAAATTCACAATTTTTCCCTTTTTATGTTAGTTTTTCTGTTTTTAAAGCAATTTTTCTTCATTTTTTTCTTTTTTATGAAATTTGTCTTTTATTTTAGTTTCATATCTTCTTTTTGACTAAATGTTCCACCTTAAATAGATATAGATGATCTTAGAAATCCATTTTTCTAATCACCCTTTAATTTGTTTTATAAAATACAGTTATGCTTCTAAATTTTTGCAGTTTTATCTTTTATTTTTAAATATTAATTTTAGTAAATTGTAAAAAAAATCCCAAAATTAGTTGGTTTTTTTTGGAAAAATATGTTTTTTAATTATGACTTAACAATATATTTTTTAGCATATTTATCAATGTATACAATTCCTTAAATGTTTAAGTTAAGTTTTGCTTCTTTTAAAAATAGTTATTTAATTATTTAATTATAACAAAAAAGAAGTTAGTTTTTAATTAAAACAATCACACAATCGAGATTTTTATTTTGAAAATATTTACACTGTTGAAAATTTTTGTTTGAATTTATACAAAAATATTTGTAGCATATTTTTTTGCAAAAACTTTTTTTTTCTGGAGCTTTCTAGTGTTTTTTTCCCTAGTGTAATCACAGACTAAACCTCAAACGGTCTCCGTTCACCGTCTTTGTCGTTCGGTCAGTTTTGTTCTCACTCATGGAGTTTTATTTTTTTATTTATTTTTTTAAGAGTTTTGGGTGGTCCTTACTGTCCCCCACCCCCACCCAGCTTGTGTCTCCGTCCTGTTTTTTTTAATTAATTTTTTTAATTTTGATCCACACCTGTCCTATCGGCGTTCACAGTGTTGTACTGATTTTGTGTCGGTTGTATTTGCTTGTTTGTGGTTTTGAAAACTAAAATTCAGTTAATTTTGTTCTCTATGTTTTACAGTTTAAAATATCTGCATCAGTTCAGACTAAATCACATAAAAAATAAAGTAGGATGTGACCTTACAAAATAAAAGCATGTAGAGATATAAATACAACTAATGTTTAGCATTGAGGATTGCACTGTATTTTAAAGAGAAAATATGTTTTAAACATTTTTGACCCGAATTTACCTGAAAAACTTTCATTTGGCCTACAGGATATGATGAAAACCTGTAATCTTAGCAAACATGGACAATAATAATAAAACAGAAAACAATTATGACATCATTTCCATTTCTTTGCGACGGTTTTATTTAAATAAAAGTTGTCATAGCTTAAGTAATACCCCAAATGACTCGTGTCTATATAGGAGGCAGACATTAATAAGAGCTCCATCCGATTGGTCAACGGCATAAAGGGGTTCATCTGATTGGTTAAATTTATTCGTTAAACACTTCAATCTGAATCAGATTGTTTTAATGCGTGTAAGCATTAATGCTGGTTATTTACGTCCTATTTTCCGATACCTGTAGTGTACAGGCTGATGAATTTGGGATTTATTGTGGAGGCCGACTTTTTACGTTCTTCATTCTCATGTTTTTGATTATGTTATGGTTGATACCCTGGTGGTTAGTACTGTTTACCCCCACCAGTCAGGAGGTTGGAATCTCATTTTAGATTGATTGTACCCAAAAGTGCTTTTTTTTGTTTTAACTGTACCTTTGCTCTTCTCCAGTTCTCCACTCATCACATCTTCCCTTTAGCAACGCTGTGGGTGGAGCCAATCCCAGAGGACGACTCCAGCCTGTACGTTTGTTCAGTGTCAAGTGTTTTTGAGTCTGTGTAACGAGTGAATAAGTCTTTTTTAAAGCTTATTTAACTTTTGACCGGTTCTTCTGTTCCTGTTTGAAGACACGGGTTAAAGGTGATCACACCTGAAGAGACGTTCACACTACTGGCGTCGTCTCCTTCAGAAAAGGTGAGTCTTTCTCATGTACCGTAGTATACCGGAGTATAAGTCGCAGGAGCTGAAAAGGTCTAATTGAGAAGAAGAAAACCATATTTAAGTTGCTCTGGAGTAAAAGTCACACTTTTATATTTGCTGTAACAAAAAATGAAAACAAGAATAATAAACAAGACATGGGAAAAATATTAAAATTTAAGAGTAAAACATTAATATTCTCCTCCATGTTTGTTTTGAACGACACTTTTTCTTCTGGCACTGTCAGAAGAAAATACAGCACACTCTAGTGGTTGTTAGTGGAAACAACCACTAGAGGGAAACCCGAATATATGAATCTATTTACCGTATTTTTCGGACTATAAGTCGCACCGGAGTATAAGTCGTAGGGGCCAAAAAAGGCATAATGAAGAAGAAAAAAACCATACATAAGTCGCACTGGAGTATAAGTCGCATTTTTTTCAAGTAATTTATTTTACAAACTGGTTGAAAAAAACGATATTACATCATCCTGGAAGGTAAGTTATAACATTCATAAGTGAATAGAAAACAGGCTGAATATGTGTCAACACATATTCACATATTAGCATCATGAAAAAAACTAAAAGGTGTAGCATTTATATAACATAACAGTTTTATTTAACTATAGCCTCAAGAACTCATCAACTTTGTATCTTTACTGTAATTAATTGCACGCAATCTCACTCCATATCACTAAATCCCTTAAATTCTTCGTCCTCTGTGTCACGTCTGAATAACTAAAGTAAATAAAGTAATTGCATAGATCACCATAAGAGGGAACTCTAGACTTACGGTCCATATCTCATCATTAAAAATTCGTATATAAGTCGCACTGGAGTATAAGTCGCAGGGACATTCAATCTATGAAAAAAACCGCGACTTATAGTCCGGAAAATACGGTATGTTAAAAAGAAAAAAAACATGTCACACCCATGGCTAAACTATGAAAAAAACAGTGACTTATACTCTGGAAAATACGGTAATTTGAAAGAAAAACGTGTAAAACCCCATTAGAAAATCAAAACAAAATTTGTTGATTTGAAACCTTTTTAAAATATGTTTTTTTAAGTAAGAATAAGACAATTGCTTTGAAAGAAAACAATTGAGACAGTAAATGTCCTCTATTTAGCTTTAACGTTGACTATTTAGGTTAACAAGACTCATAAAAACCTTCATAAAATCAATATTTTAAAGAGAAGTCAATGTGTGAACATCTACGTCTAAAGATTTTAAAGCTAAGTGACATGTATAAAAAAGCTGAGTTATTGGAAAATAATAAGTTAGCTAACGATTTTATAGCTAAGTGTAATGCCAAAAATAAGGCTAATGTATCTGAAATTACTAAATTAAATAAGAATTCTAACGCTAACTAAAACAATGGTAAGGTTTGCTAAAAATGAAAAAATATCCAGATAAACTAAAGCTAAATTAGGTACTAAAATAAATACAAAACTATTTAATTATTATAACTTAGCTTAAGAAAACAAAATTGTCAAAAAACACTAAACAAAGCAGAAACAACAAATGCTAAAGGCTTAAGTAGTTGGGATCATGTAAATCATGCTGCTGAACTATCTGAAGAATGATTAGGAATGATAATATACAATGAATTTAAACTCTTCAAATGTGCTAAATTTTTTATTTAAAAAAACTAATAATGCCAAAATCTTAATAAAAGCTACATTATTTAAGGTGGCAAAATATTACAAGTGAAAGAATGCAGCTGTACATTGGTAAGAATCTGGAAAAAGTGGCACCTCCAGTGTATACGATATAAATGTTACTACCATTTTACATTTATAAATGTGTAAAACTGATCAAATTAAGCTAATAACTGCAGCACATTTTAAACTGTGAGATATCCTGAACTTTCTTCCTGTTGCTTATCTGATTTGTATTTTCAGTCCAAGTGGTTGCGAGCCATCAACCAGGCTGTGGATCAAGCTCTGAGCGGGACGGAGCAAAAGTCAGAACCGCCCATCTCCAGAACCGCTTCCTACACGTTCTACAAGGAGGGACGGCTGAAGGAGGCGACGTATGAAGGGTGCTGGGTTTCTGGAAAGCCCCATGGCAGGTCTGATGTGGTTGATTAATAAATCCACGTTTTTAGAACTTTCTGCTCTGAGTCCGGTTGTTCTTTCTCTTCCTCAGTGGAGTTCTGAAATGGCCTGATGGGAGAATCTATACCGGGACGTTCAAGAATGGACTGGAAGACGGGTGAGAGAGGAGAATAGTCAGTCGAAAGCTTCGGTCTGTTCTTCTTCTCATTCGTTGGTGTGTTTGTGCAGCTTTGGGGAGTTCTCAGCTCCAAACAAGAGCCTCAACAAGAGCGACTGCTATCAGGGTCACTGGAAAGACGGGAAGATGCACGGCCCGGGGACCTACAGGTGGTACTGTTCAAGTCTTTAACGTTAGCATTAGCATTTTAGCTTGACGGCGCTCCTCGTCTTCTCCACAGGTATGCCAGCGGAGAAGTCTACGATGGATCCTTCCAGGACGGCGTGCGGCACGGGCACGGCATGCTCCGCAGCGGCAAGCTCAACACGTCCTCGCCCAGCGTCTTCATCGGCCAGTGGCTGCAGGACAAGAAGACGGGCTACGGCGTCTTCGACGACATCACGAAGTACGCTCGAGTCAGCCGCTCCGTTTGGAACGGTCAGAAGCTGAAGCTCACTGAGTTTTCTCTGCAGAGGGGAGAAGTTCATGGGCATGTGGCAGGACCACCTGCGTCAGGGCACGGGCGTCGTCGTCACGCAGTTCGGCCTCTACTACGAAGGAGCCTTCAAGGACAACAAAATGGCGGTGAGCGCTTAGAAAGTGGTCATATCTGGGGTTGTGGGAACTTTACAAAAAACTTTACGAAAATTACGAAGAAACTAGAAAGAAATTATAAAAAAATGATGAATATCTTCAAATTAATGGCTTTGAGCTTTCATTGGAGTGTTAAAAATGTGTTTTTTGTAAACAAATTTATAATTTTAAGACATTTGTATTCTAAAAATCAACTTGAGTTTTTGTATTTGTCAAAACTGATCATTTGGTAACATTTTTAAATAAACTTTTTCAATAATTAGACTAAAAAACTTGCAGGGTATTTAATAAAACAATGAGTGTGTTAATGTGAATGCATTTTGGGAGGCTTTGCTCTGATTGGTCATTTTAAATTATAAATAAAGCTCCGCCCACCAATAAAGAAAAGCTATAACCTCTAGTAATTGAGTTTATTATGATGAATAGAAATATTATATTGAAGATTTTTGTAATTTTGTACGTTAAATCAACTTTTACCTATGAATGAATGTTTTTTTTTTTTTTTTTTAATTAGAAACACTATAATCACAATCTTTGTGGTCTGTATTTTTGGTCTATTTGGCTTACCATACATTAGATAAACTTTTAGCTTTTGATAATAATAAAAATAATAATAAGTAGTTCAATATTTTTTTAAGGAAGCACTTTAATTTAGTATTTATTTATTTATGTATTTATCTGTTTATATCTTATTTATTTTAAGTTTAGATTCTAGTGAATAACTACTTTGTTGTTTTTTTAATGGAACCACTATTTGCACATTTTTTTTATTAGTATTTTTAACTAATGTACTTTATGTACAATAAATTAACTTTTAACTTCTAGTTTGTGTTTTTGGTCTATTTGGCTTTCTGTACATTTAACTTTTATCCAATCATAAATGAGTATATTTAAGAATTTTGAAGTTTGTATTTTTGGTTCATTTGGCTTTCCATACATTTTTCTTATATTTTCTTAATTGGTCAGACTGAAGATAACTAAGCTTTGAGTTCTCACTTTCCTTTCAGGGAACTGGCGTCCTGGTGTCAGAAGACGATACGACGTATGAGGGGGACTTTTCTGACGACTGGACCCTCAGTGGGAAGGTAGCTGACTGCTGATGTTGTGGAGAGCAGACGTGGGGTTTGTGGGTTGATGGTTTCCGCTGTCCATCAGGGCGTGCTGACCATGGCGAACGGCGACTACCTGGAGGGCTCCTTCAGTGGCGAATGGGGCTCCGGCCTCAAAGTGACCGGCTCCTACTTCAAACCTCACCTGTTTGACTCCGGCAAAGACAAGACGCGAGCCGTGTAAGCCGGCAGTGCTAGCTTTAGCAGTGTTAGCATTTCAGTGATTTCTTAGCAGAGTTAGCTTTAGCAGTTTTAGCTTTAGAAGTGTTAGCTGAAGCAGTGTTAGCTTTAGAAGTGTTAGCTTGAGCAGTGCTAGTTTTAGCCGTGCTAGCTTAGCAGTGTTAGCTTTATCAGTGCTAGCTTTAACCGTGCAAGCTTAGCAGTGTTAGCTTTAACAGTTCTAGCTTTAGCAGTGTTAGCTTTAGAAGCGTTAGCTCTAGCGGTACTAGCTTTAGCAGTGTTAGCTTTAGAAGGGGTGACCTTAGCAGTGGTAGCTTTAGCAGTGTTAGCTTTAGAAGTGTTAGCTTTAGCGGTACTAGCTTTAGCAGTGTTAGCTTTAGAAGGGGTGACCTTAGCAATGTTAGCTTTAGACGTGTTAGCCTGAGCAGTGCTAGCTTTAGTAGTGTTAGCTTGAGCAGTGTTAGCTTTAGAAGTGTTAGCTTTAGCAGTACTAGCTTTAGCAGTGTTGGCTTTAGAAGGGGTGACCTTAGCGGTGTTAGCTTTAGCAGTGTTAACTTGAGCAGTGTTAGCTTTAGCAGTGCTAGCTTGGGTGAAGCCTCACCGTTTTTGAGCGATGACGTTTGTGTGTAACGTTGCAGGAAGCTGGGTCGGCTGTGCGTCAGCGCGGAGGAGAAGTGGCAGGCCGTCTTCCAGGAGTGTTGGAGTCAGCTGGGCTGTGAGGCGCCGGGACGAGGAGAGCTCCTGAAGGCCTGGGAGAACATCGCCGTGGCCCTCACCAGCCACCGCCAACACATCCAGGACAGGTACGCTTCAAGTGTTCGGTAAGACAAACCGCTGAGACATCTCCTGTAGTCAGACAAATGAAACCAGATTATTAGACTTTGTTTTTTATCAGTCCAGGGTTGATGTCTCTGAGTCACAGCAAAACCCTGGAGGGTCTGGAGGTTGTCCCGCATCATGAAGGGCCCATCACCGTGGAGAGATACGACGACATCCGCACCTACCTCCTCAACGTGAGTCCACCCGTACGGAGAGTCGGGAAGGTCAAATTAAGATAAAACATGTCAATCTATTATCCAAGAGTAATCAATAAAAATAAAAATAAACTGTTCTAAACAGCACAAATATATTTACTGTCCTTTATGCACTATAAAGCAAGCTTAAGTTTTTTCTAAAATGTTTTGTAATCTGGAGCTGCAAATATGGATGTATTTATATGGTTGGATGTTATTGTGAATATGCTAATGAGGCTATAAATGTAGTGTGTCGGACTGTGTCACTCACAAGGTTCGTAGTTGGCATAGAAACAGAAATGTTCGTTTTAGTGAATTTTTTTTTTACATGTTACCAACAGAATAAGCTAACGCCTCTAATGCAGCTAGCATGTAGCGCTGTTGGACTGTGTATTTTTTACGCTTTACTAATGAGGTTTGGAGTTAGCATAAACGGTAACATTTGTTTTATTTATAGTATATATATATATATTTTTTTTTTTACAAGTTGCAGGTATTGTAAGTATGCTAACGGTTCTACTGTGGCTAACATGTAGCGGTGTTATACTGTTTTTTTTTTTTTAATTTTGTGTTCCTAAGAAGGTTTGTAGTTAGCCTCCTCAAAGTAACACATATTTTACCAGCATATGTCTAAAAGCTACTCTACATTCATATATTATCGGAAGATTTGTTGTTTTTCCGAAGTTCATGCTTACGTTCCGAGTCCGACGGTCATTTTTCCGATCATTCCAACACCACATGAACGCAGCATTTCTCTAAATTTGAGTTTTTTTCCGGAAGTGCGGAAAATATCTAAAGCACAAACCTGATCTTTAAAATGGGACTATGTGATCGATTTTTTTTCTTTGTCCCAGGCGTGCGACACCCCCCTACACCCCCTGGGCCAGCTGGTGGAGACCCTGGTGGCCGTCTACCGGATGACCTACGTGGGCGTCGGCGCAAACCGGCGACTCCTGCCGCTGGCCGTCACCGAGATCAAGTCCTACCTCAGTCGCATCTTCCAGATCGTCCGGTAGATTCTGTTTTCACTCTTTTTATTTCTCTTCATTTCATTATTTAAGCCGTTAGTGTAACGAGTACCTCTAAACCCGGATATCTGTGATCTGTATGGGATCAAATCAAGATCTGCTTAAAGCGAACGAAAAAACAGATGACATTTTTGAAATTTAAAGAATACATATCGAAAACTTGAAGGAATTATGGAAAATTGGAAAAAATAAAATTGAACATTTGAAAAAATAATAAAGATTTAAAACAAAAATTTTGAAAATGTAAAAAAATTTTAATTTTAAACTTTAATTAAAAAAAATAAAAACTGTTACCAATTTTAAAAAGTTTATTTATGCTTTCAACTTTTCCTTTTTTCATTTTTCATTCTTTGTTTTCAGTTTTTAATTTTAGATTTTTTAGTTTTTGATTCTGAGCTGATCCTAATTTACTTTTTGTATGGGGATGAGGCTTTGAGCTAATCAATTGGGAAAGTACAAATACATTTTTATTAATTTATTTATTTTTAATTTTCATGTTTTTAGGTTTTCAATATGATATAGGCCAATATTAAATAATTTTTTTTTTCAAATTTTTAATAAGTCCTTTAAGTTTTCAGTATGTATTTTTGAGTTTGAAACTGCTTTTTAATTTTAAAAATTACCATCTGTTTTTTGGTTCACTTTAGGCTGATTCTGTTTTTTCCCCTTAAATCTGTTTCTGAAAATGTACTTACAAATATTTGTTATCCAAAAATGCTGATTCACTATAGAATTATCGCTCAAAAATTCAAAATATTGTTGGTTTATAAGTATGTAAACTAAACAAACCGAATGCAATACTGTCAATAGAAGTAAAAACAAATTCAAAGGTTCTGATTTTCAAAGTAAAGCTATCACGTTTTTTTGTAGAATAAAATGACTGAAGTTTAGATTAATTAAACAAGTTCTGAAAAAAAAATATTTTGATTTAAATTTAGTTGAATAAAATTAAGAAAAGGATTTTCACAGCTGAGTTTTGAATGTCTTGCAGGTTTCTGTTCCCAGACGTGCCAGAAGAGGGCGCCCTCATACCAGATTCAGCCTCCAGCTTCCAGATGAAAAAGGAGCCGAGTGCTGCTGACGCCCCGCTGGAGTCGCCCCGGCCCGGGTACGGACCGAGCTCCGCCCCCTGCTGGTTCCGCCGCTCCCCCTCTCAGGTGTTTTAACCTCCCCGTGTTCGGTCTCCAGCCTGGTGGCGAGCAGCTGGGCTCTGCTGCTGCCCGTCCTGCTGCCTCGCCTCTACCCGCCGCTCTTCACGCTCTACGCTCTGGAGAAGGAGAAGGAGGACGACCTGTACTGGGAGTGCGTCCTCCGGCTCAACAAGCAGCCCGACCTCGCCCTGCTGGCCTTCCTCGGGGTCCAGCAGTGGGTCACTCGCCTGAATACGGGTCACTTTCGAGTGTTTGGGGGGAGACACGGCTGTAACCTCTGATGTCGTTTCAGGAAATTCTGGCCCATCTCAACTTCCGTACCCGAGGCAGGAGACAAACAGCTGGTTGGTTTCACATTCTGGTCAAATGTTAAAACTTTAGCCAAACATTCAACTTTGATGTTTCTAAAGAAAAAAACAGAAAATCCTCAAAAAGTTCATCTTTCTCACAAAAAACAGTCAAGCTTCCATTTTGTAGAATTGGATTGAACTGATGTGATTTTCTTAGATTCTACATGTTATGTTTTTGTTATTGAAAACCTCTAAAAGCAGGTTTGAAAACTAGATACAAACAAGTTTCTCTGTTGGAGAAGACCGAACAGAAACGTTGACCTTTCTGTTAATATGGTCTCGTAGTGAAGGCTTCAATGTTCATTCAAACACAAAATGAATAAAATTCACTCGAATGAGGAGAGGAGAAAGTTTCCTCTAAAAAACGCCGATTCTCTCCTTTTCTTCTGGAGATCTTTCATCCCTCTCCCCCTTTCTTTTTACTTCTTTCCTCTTTCACATCTTCTCTTTCCCGTCGCTTCTTTGCTTTTCCCTTTCTATTTCACTTACGTTTTGCTGCTTTAATTTTTAACACTTCCTGTTTTTACTTCTTTTTACCTGGTTCTGTTTTCACTTTTACTTGCTTTTAAATTCAATTCTCCCTATTTATTTCCTTTTTTGATTCAGTTTTGACCTCTTTGTTTTCTTTTCCCTTTTCCCTTTGACTTTCTTTTTCTTCTTTTTTTTCCCTTCCTTTTATTTTCTTGTAATTTCTCTTTTTTATATGGCTTAATACCATTTTAGTGCCTTTCTGTTTTCCTTTCCTTTTTACTTCCTTGTGAATGCATATTTCCATTTTTACATCAGTTTGATTACATTTATTTCATTCTTACTTCTTTCTATTTTACTTAATTTAGCTTTCTTTTGTAAATTATTTTTATTCGTTTTCCTTTTAATTACATTTTTACTCTTTTTCTTTTTAATGTCTGTTTTTTGTTTTCGCTTACATTTTTATTCTTTGCTCTTTAACTTTATTGTTCTTCCTTTTCTCCTTTCACTTCTTAGCAAATTCCGTTTTCCTATTTTTCCTTTTTTCTATTTTTATTTTTTCTTCCTTAAATAATTAAGTATTCCTGTTTTTCAAATTTGCTCTGAATAATCTAAATCTGTTTTTTTATAAATAAAACTTTATCTAATAATTTAAATACCTAATAGTTTCTATTGACTGTTTTCTCAAAGGAAGGCACTATTTAGAAACAGAATGTGAGTTTCCTGTTGACTTGTTTTGCATTACTAAAGTGACGTTTGTGTGTCTCTGGTTTGTGCTGCAGGTCGTCTCCAGCACCAAAGACTCCTGCTTTGCCTCTGCGGTGGAAACGCTGCAGCAGATCAGGTACCATCATTTATTCATTTAAAAAAAGAGATTGTACCGCTTGTCTTACTTTGTTGTTTCCGCAGCACGACGTTCACCCCCACAGACAAGCTGCAGGTGATCCAGCTGACCTTCGAGGAGATCACTCAGGTGGTCCAGTCGCTGCTGCAGCAGGACTTCCTGTGGTCCATGGACGAGCTCTTCCCCGTCTTTCTCTACGTGGTTCTGCGAGCTCGGTCAGTGCAGAACGCGCTAACAGATGTTGAGATAGAAAGAGATTCCCAGCATTCCCTCTTCGGATTTCTATCAAAACAAAAGTTTTGATGTTTGGTGGAAAATCAGTGATATTTGAGATGTTTAGACCTCAACATTTAAGCTTGTTTATCCCCTCGATAGTAAACATCAAAACACACGAACCACTGAACTCAAAGCCTCATCTCAGTTTGCTAAACTTTAAAATAAAATCTTGAAGTTAAAAAAAAAGTTTAGAAGAGTTCTTCCACAACTTTTAAGATCCAAGTTTCTTCACATAGGCAATAATTCATTTAGATTATAACTGAAAATGTCTCCTGTTGTTGTTCATCTGAAGCCTTAAGCCGCATTCACACCAGACGCCATTCACACGTCAAACATGCATCAGGCGCTTCTCTTTCACCAAACCTAAAATAAACTGCTTGGCGTCGCCCTAAAATGGGAGGAGCAACCGCAGAAGTTGTTCTGGAATTCATTCATTGACTGTTGAGGAAAAATGAGTCAACGTAAAATGAAAAATCGAACTCTGCTTGGCTCAGTGGGTCTGTTTATTCATGAATAAAGTCAGAGAAATCTTCCAGCGTAACCAGTCAGATTTTGTTGAAGAAAGCCCCCGATTCTCTATTTCCTCCAACCTTTATACCCGAGTGTGTGTGGCTAAAGCACACACACACCGCCTTAACAATCCATCTTTGGCAATCCTACCAGAGGAATCTTCGTCAACAACAGTCGATCCAACACCACATCTGGTTTTCCTTCTTATCTTTCCTGGAAACCTTTGTCAGACCATTTGTTTTAGACACTTTTCTGGACGCTGGAATTGAGAAATGTCACGGCGACCTAGTACCTCTTCCAACTCAAAGTCTGAAACATTAGCTCATATTCCTTGGACTAAATGCTTGAAAACATCATTAATTCTGAAGTTCACTTTGGGGTTATAGCTTGCATGTTCCGTTAGGACCCCAGGCAGAGATGGAACAGCTATTTTTCCTACATAATCACATCATGGAAAACATGGATGATGTTGAGCGAGTATCTTAGATTTAAATATCTGGGTTCACCAGGTCATTCAGGGACGCTGGCAGTTCGGTGAGTTTCACCATTTACTGCAGGAGCTGCGTCTGAATGACGGCTGTTTGAAACTTCACTTCCGTTTGTCTGTGGCTCAGTTTGAGCTTTAACCTCAGAGGGTTAAAGCTTTGCACATGCGCATAAGTGTAGGTCGGACAGAATGATTTATAGAACACCCCCGCTAGCTCTGCCGGCCCCTGCTAACGGCATTTGCTAACTTTGTCGGACCCTGGATGGTAGCGTTCGATTACTCTGGCAGCTCCTGGTGGCGGTGTTTGCTAGCTCTGCCGGATCCTGGGCTACAATGCTAGCTAGCTACGCCGTCCCTTGGGTCGTG
>NC_050517.1:31634333-31655078 GCF_002922805.2 Oryzias melastigma | reverse complement strand
TAAGTGTAGGTCGGACAGAATCACGGGTAGGAAGGATTTATAGAACACTCCCGCTAGCTCTGCCGGCCCCTGCTAACGGCATTTGCTAACTTTGTCTGACCCTGGATGGTAGCGTTCGATTGCTCTGCCAGCCCCTGGGTGGCAGTGTTTGCTAGCTCTGCCGGACCTTGGGCTTCAATGCTAGCTAACTATGCTGACCTCTGGGTTATGACGCTAGATAGCTACGCCATCCCTCGGGTCATGGCGCTTGCTCTGTTGTCCAGCTGGCTAGCGTAGCGGGCTAAATTGTGCCAGCTCCATGGGCTCCGTGACAGGCGGCGAACTCTCCAGGGTATATCCCGCCTTCAACAGTTCAGGTCAAAAACCCTCTGCATCGAGCGGCCATATTGTTTTTATTTTACAACCTGTTGATCAAGTAATTGCAAACGTGATGCGTCCAAATTTAAGTTGCCTCATCTGTTAACCAAATCACACCGCGCCGCTCATATCGCGCTTCTGCCAGACGGACATACCGCGCCTGAACCTCAAATCGCTTCCGTATATTGACTTGACGTTGAAACTCGGCGCCTCTGTTGCACGAATTGCATCTTGTGTGAATGCAGATTTAGTCACATGACCCGTACAGGGGGCAGTTGTGACAAAGGTTTTAACTTGTTGTTTTAAGACAAATGTAAGATTTCAACATTTTTTTACTTGCATTTCTCTGGTTCTTTGTGTTCCTTCAGGATCAGGAACCTGGGCTCTGAGGTCAGCCTCATGGAGGACCTGATGGACCCGTCGGTCCAGCACGGAGAGCTGGGAATCATGTTCACCACGCTCAAGGTAACCAACACAACCATCATTATCACCGTCTTCGTCCTCACCGACCGCCGTAACCTCCTGATCTTCCTCCCTCCAGGCGTGCTACTACCAGATTCAGCACGAGAAGGTCACATAAGACCGGCTCCTCTCTGCTCCTCAGATCGGAGGGATCGCTCCACCGAGTCGTCGACAGCTCCGTCTGCTGCTGTCATGGAGGCAGACCCCTCCCCCAGCCTGATCTCCACCAATCAGGAAGGCCCACTAATGTGGGAGGGGCCAGTACAGTCTTACTCGAAGTCTTCTTGGATTGACTGGTTTTCCTGTGAATCCGTTGCACTTTAAAGTATTGTTTTGTATCAAACGTGAACGTTTTCTTTTGTTCTGGTCGTCGGCTCAGCACTGCCCCCTGCTGGCAGCTTCTGGCAGCAGGTTGAGTGCAGGATTTTATAAAAAAAACAAAGCTACGAATCTACGGGGAGATCTGAAATGTCACTACACTTCTTTGTTTCGCAGAAGCACGATGTTTCCAGTTTCTTGCGTAAACCCGACTGTGAAGACTCGATAAGCTTTGAGTGTTGTTTCAACTGTGGAGCATTCCAGAAGGGAAACCAAACACTACATGAGTGCTCCACAGTCCCGCTCAGCAGCATCTGTTCATGCTAACGCTTCCCGCCGTCGTGCGTCACAGAAACGGCTTAAGAGGCGACTCTTTCCTGAACGGCGGCGCCGGCTTTTGTTTTCTCCCAAGGGTCAGAGGTCAAACTGCTGTTTTTCCTCCCCCTTGTGTTTTATGAAGTGACGTAACGTGAAGCTGCTCAAAGCCAAACGGTGTTCCTGTTGCAGCAGAAGCGACTCTCTTTACGGTTTACTGTTTGTTCTGTCTGCATCGTTTTTAATGGCTGTACGAACTGACTGGACCTCATGTGTTTGTGAAGGAACTGCAAACTGACACGAGTCCGTTTGAAAATCCTCTGAAGTTTTGAAAAAAAAAAGCAATAAAGACTCATCTGACTCAATTTGAATGAAACCAAGTGTTTAAATGACTTAAAAAACCCTAAAAAAAAGATTTTTATCTAGTTTGTTGCGTAAACTGTCGTTTTCTTGGTATATGGAAAGCTGTTATGGTCAAAAATACCCATATTTTCATTTCTGTGAATTTTTTTTTTTGCTCTTTATTTAAACAACTCCATTAATAATGTGGGGATACTTTTAAATCAACAAGCATGCAGAATTTGAGCAAAATTAATTAACTTTTTAAGAAATATTAGTTTTACAAAATATTTTACTGCAAGATATGGTAAGATAATTGCAGTACCGTATTTTTTGGACTATATGTCACTCCAAAGGGAAAAAAAACAAGTTAAAAAACAAGTCGCATCAGAGAAAAATTTGCTCTTTTAGGAGAAATTTATTTAACAAAATACGGTAAAAAAGAACATAAATTTCATCTTAAAAAAGCCAAATTATAATTATGATAGTGAAATGGAAACCACTGTGATGCTTTTTTATCTTCATGATTCTTAGCAGGAATTGAATAAGAAAAACACCTGATCAGTTAATCAATTCAACTACCATAAAGAACATTTCCAAGTCGACTAAACTCTTTGGATCATTTCAAATCACTAAATATGTTCTAAAAAAAATCCCATATAAGTTACGCTCGAGTATAAGCTGCACCCCTGCCCAGACAAAAAAAAACAAAACAAAGAAATGTATTTCTTTTTATTTCTTGCAGATTTTTTTTTGTTTTAAAATAAATTATTACGAGTAAAAGTGTGGCAACAATTGAAACGCCCCAAATTTTAACAACTTTATCCACATTAGATTAACAAAATCAGATAATGGCATTGGACATTTTGTCCAATTTTATTATTTATATAGTAATTTTAAGTGTCAAAGTGTATGACTCCGCCCTCCTACATGATATAATAGCTAGCTAATTAGTGGGTTAGGAAACAAAAACGTTTTTATCGTTAAAACATTTTATTGGAACAAAAATCACCCAAAAAAGGTTCTTTTTGCTCATCTTAAACTTTTTCATCGAAAAATCCAAAATGACATTATTGTAAAATGTACAAAGCTAAACATACTAATATTTTAACAATGTGGGCGTGGCAAGTATGAAGACTTGTTGCTATGGAAATTATCAAGAGGGACTGGTTTCAAGAAAGATGGCGCCAAAACACAACATTGAACTAATCATTAGCCGTTTGCGTAAATGTCACAACTTTAGCCAGATGCTAAATTTGTGTATTTGTATGAAAAGATTCCCAACCGTAACTCGGTTCCTGTGTTTGTCTAGAGGAAATAGCGTGAAGTTTGGTCGAGGACTTCCAGCTAATGATTCTATGGCGCCATCTTGGGGCCATCTTGTTGTCTGTGGCCACATCCTCTTGAAGTTATCACTTTCTATGGAATCTGTGACTTCTTCTGGTTTACTCCTTAAAGAAAACAGCAAAATGACAATTTAATCCAAATTTGATTAATTTGGTAAATTTAGTGTTTTGTTTATTTAAAACAATATATATTTTTAACCTGTAAAAACACAGAAGATATACGAATTATCTTCATTTTGTAATTTAATTTATAAAGAAAGTTTAAATATTTGTAATTATATTCTTAATTTTTCCATGTTTTACTTCAAAACTGTAAATATTTGATGTGTCAAAAAAAAAGAATAAAATGTGAGATTTTCAGGACTTTTCGGATGAATCTGGGATCTTCTGAGAAACCTTCGTTTCCCGCCCTCCTGTTGTGTCGGGTGAGTCCAGATTTTTGCCTCTTCTTCTTCCTCTGGAGTTTGGCTCTCATCCTCTCAAGCAGCACCTGCGTTTCCTGCCGCCTCCACCCACAGCTGAGTTAAGGAGATTTGTCGGCTCCGGGGCAAACAGCCAGCCGGTGAGGGAGGAACCGGCTTCCGGTGGCCAGAGGCAGGCGGCTCACTTGCCCGGGATTAAGTGGGATTGGGAGAGATTACGGCTGGATGAAAGCGTAGTGCGACCGTGCGCGCTGTCAGGGGAATATTTTCCTGCACATTTCCCCGCGTCCGCTCCGGAGCAACACCTGTGGAACGGCGGTGAAGCCAGAGGCGCTCCAGGTGAACAGTTAGGACGTGAGGTTGGATTATCTCTTCTGGAATTTAAGATCTCAATCAGCTCCTTTTACTTGTTCAGCCTTTTCATCTCTTCCTTTTCATCTTAAGATCCTCAGAAATCCATAAAAACTGACTGATTCAGTTCAGATGATTGTTAAATGAAAGTTTGACGTTTTGTTGGTCAGCAGGAGATTACGCTTCTTGCTCATCTTGCTGCCTTTGAGAGCTTTCACAGCGTGTGCCAGTAACCTCTGACCTCCTTCGTTCTGCTGCAGGAACCGAGCAGAAACGCGTAACTTTGATTAACCGCAGATTTGCAGATGGCAGCGAAAATCTCCCGGAGCCGCTGCTCCTCGCCGCTTTATCTTCTAAAAGCATGTGACATTTGGAGTTTGATTTTACTGAAGAGAGACTCACAGGTCACGAGGACTTAAAGCGTACTGCGGCGTTTCCGCGGTGCAGCAAACACGTTTTTGACTTTTAGGCGTTAATTCTACGTGTAATTCCTTATGGCTACTGCAGGTGGCGCTAAAGCTGGAAATGGAAAAAAAATCATTTTTTTGTTGCAAAAATTATCTTCATTTAACTTTGTTACACTTTTTTCCAAACAATATTTATGCTAGTTGGTTTCACTGTTTTGAGGTGCGATTTATCTTAATAAAAGATTAGCATAAAAGCTTTTAAAGAGTACCCAAACACTAAGTCAACTAAAAAAAATTCTTTAGATAGGTGCTGTCTGCTGATCCTTGTCACGTTTTTGACCATTTTTGAAAATATAGTCAAAACCCGCCTGAGTGATGCCCCCTACAGGTTGAAATGAGGTTTTACAGTTGCATTTTGTGATTGGTCAACTGGTTTAAGTCCCACATCATTCCAGAAGATTCACGTCATCATGTTCTGCAACTCCAGTGTAAAAGCCCCGCCCATCTCTGATTCTGTAGCAGTCGGTCGTTATTGTGTTAGCATTAGCATGGCTTTTAGCAGTATTGCCTGTCAAAAATCTACAACTTTCCAATATTCTTTGAAGTCAGACAACAGTAGTTTAGTACAATTAGCATTAATCCAACGAACTCAATCCTGGTGATGGATTTGCTACGACCGTTTCACTCCAGATTGTTGGCTAAATACGTTAGCCTTGATTAGCATAAAATGCTAGCATCATTTTGCCACTGAGACACGGGTCCCCTTCGGTCTGGACCAGGAGGGAGAGAAGGGGGAGGAGAAAACTTTCTAACAATAAAGCGTTTTTTTTACCTTTTTTTTAGCAGATATTATATTTATCCAATTTTTGCGTTCCTTCAGCGACTTTTACATTTCTCGAAGCAGTATTGAGGCTCGTGGCTTTACTGTTTTGAGATTTATCTTAGTATAAAATCAGTGCAGTTGAAAGGAACCGCACAAACACAGCTAGCTTTGAACAAAGCAATTTTTAACCGTTACAAATGTGTCAAAGGTACAAAACTACAGAAAATCTTTGAAAAGTATACTGTTAGTCATTTGGGGTTGACTCTACTTTTATTACATGTTACAACTGTTTTTTTTTAAGCTTTATCAGTTGTAAACTAATGCACAAATATATTGTAAGCAAAAAAGTCTATTAACAAAAAAGTCGCACAATTGGATTTTTGATTGTTAAACTTTATAAGTCAACTGTTTATGTCCTGCAAACAAAAATATTTTCTTTTCTAGAAGAAATTACATTCATCCAACTTTTGTGTTACTTTTACGTTACTTTTGTACGCTTTTTGTCTCAATGCTTAGTTTTACTCTTTTAAGTGCGATTTATCTTGGCATAAGATTAGCATTATAGCGTTTAAGATAACACAGGAAACAGCTAGCTCTGTGCAAGTTTTCTACATTTACAAAACTAAATAGAATTTGTGAATAGTAGCCATTGAAACAATCACACCAACACGGGAAACATTCAGCTCTGTACAAAGCATTTTTTAAACTGTCAAAGGTTCATTAAATGTACAAAACTGAAGACAGTTTTTGAAAAGTATACTTTTGGAAAGCATGTTTACCCTGCTTTTCTGATGTGATACATTATCTCAACCAGTTGTAAGCAAAAGCAAAACAAAAGCATCACAAAATCTTTTAAGTGTACAAACAGAATTGTACAGCACAATTTTTTATACAAATTGCATAAATTAATCGTACAAATGTACAACTCAACAGCTTTTGTTCCTGCAAACAAAAAAGCTAATTTTCACCCTTTTTAAGCAGAAATTACAATCATCCAACTTTTCTGTCACTTTCAGGCGCTTTACGTTTCTCAAAACAATATTTAGGCTGGCTAGTTTTACTGTGTTAAATTGCAGTTTATTTTACTTAGAGATTAGCATTGTTGCTCTTGTCCAGGATGACTCCTGGACGCCTCCCTGAGGAGGGGTTTTAGGCATGTCTCAGTGGGCGGAGGTCTCAGGGGAAGACCCAGGACACTCTGGAGAGACTATGTCTCTGGGAACATCTCAGGGTCCCCCCACTGGAGGAAGTGACCTGGGAGAGTGAAGTCTGGGCACATTTGCTGCCCCTGCGACCCGGTTCTGGATGTATAGTAGCTCTTAAGACAAAAACACTAGAAATAGTTGGCCCCATATAAATCAATTTTTAATCGTTATACGTTTTTTAATTGCACAAAGCCAGAAAAAACGTTTGAGAAGTGTACCGTGTTGTGTTAACCTCGCTTTTATCATGTAGTACAACTTTTTAAACCTTTTAATACACATTTACTTTTACGTCACTGATGTGGTACTGACATCTTAAATTCAGCCACCAGCGCCACGTGACTTCTTGAGGCCTTGTCCTGTAGTTTGGTTCAAAGTCAGACTTCAATGCCCGCTTAAAAAATAATACAAAAAAGTAGGAATTTACTAAGTTTTCTTTTTTTTATAATTAAAAATGAATGGAATTGTGCATTGCAGCTTGTTCTCACTGACTGTTTGCAGCCAAAGATCGGTTTAATCGTGTGGGACTGCAACCATTAATGAATGTTTTCTGTAGCTGATGCTCAATTACTATAGTATGACCAAAAAATGTTTGATCTTTAAGGAAAAACGAATCTTTAACTGCATTTTAAAACAAAGTTTCTTGCAGCCTTGTAACATGATTTCATTAATTTGCAGGTTTGCTGCCCATCTGCTCGGCACTCAGCAGGTGGTTAAGGGGTTAAAGGTCAGGTGACCGACGACCATGAGGCAGGCGGTGGAAGCTCAGGGGTCAAATCCTCACTTTGAGCTTGGAGAGCAAGGTAAGCTGGGCGTGTGGACTCGTCTGAAGACGTGTCTGAAGGTGAAGTCATGAAGGTGTGTGTTGGGCCTGCAGGCCTGCGGCAGGTCCTGGCTGACGTCATCCAGGAGGTGAGGCGCTCGGTCAGTCAGGACATCGACGGCGCCGAGATCCTCCACGGTCTGCTCAACGCTCCCTGGCTGCAGTCCCTCCTCAAGGTTTGAAAAGGACAAAAAGTGTTATCTTCAAAAACTTTATCGGTTGTAGTTATTACTACACATCTGTTTTCTCAAATTAAAAGTATTTAGATTGGCAGAATTTTATTTACAACATCAAGGCTTTGGGAATCCCATTCAGACAAACAGTGAACCAAGAAAATTTGAAGGCGGGGTTTACCACTTGACTCCGCCTAGTGGATTGGTGATGTCACTGCCAATTCAAACCTGAACAACAGAGTAAACTAAATATTTAGCATTACCTGCGATAAAGAAAGTATGAAAGCTCTAAAGTAAATGTTGCCGCTAAAGATCACAGAGCAGTTAGCTGAAAACTCTGAAGCTAAAAGCTTGCTAAAATATAAGCTAAATGTAAAATTAGACAAAAAACTGGAAACATGTCAAGTTAGCCAAAAACAGCTAGCATAACACAAAAATGTTAGCTTAACTAAAAATTATCCAAAAGGCTGGAAACATGTCTAAATTAGATTAAATAGCTAGCATTATACAAAAATGTTAGCATAATTCAAAATTAGCCAAAAAAACGGAATCCTATCTAAATTAGCCCAAAATAGCAAGCATAGTGCTAAAATGTTAGCTTAACTCAAAATTTGCCTTGAAAATTAGACAAAATTGATTTGCCAAAATAATGTTTTTGTTATCTTTTAAAATAAAAGCTAAATGCCAAATTCACCTAAAAACCCAGCGATTCCTGAACATTTAAAAGTTTGAATTTTCTCTATCTGAAAGTTTGCACAAGTTCACAAGTTAAAGTACACAACGTTTTTGAAGAGGCAATTTTTTGAGGAATTTTTCATTTATTTCCTATGGGGAATATTTTCCTCAATATTTAAAGAACTATCAAGTTTGTTTATGAATACTAAAAGTACAAGTAGTAATGTTCTGAATGAGCTGAATAATTTGATGCCAAGATCGCTGAAAGTGTGATTGAGTTTTTATGTGCTGACAAATGTGTAGAAAGCAGCAGGAGAATCACTGTAGTGTGAGCCTTTCCAACAAGTCATAGCGAGAACATTTTTTTAGTTCTGAAATGTCCCCCAACATTGGAATCTGTCCTCTGATTCTTGAAAAGAGGTTTTATTTTTTTGCAATTTTTTAGACATTAAAAGTCTTTTGTTCCATAACTAAACAACATCTTAACCACATTGATTGTAACATAACAAGGTTGTATGTTTACATTTCCTCAGGTGTACGAGTGTCTGCAAAGGCGCCTTAGAGACTCTCCTGCGCCTTATCTGGATTATGCGTCTGGACTTTCCCTTCAGGTTTGTATTTTGAAAGTAAGGTGTCACTTGTTTGTTTTTTTTTTTTGCTGATGTTCCAAAGGTGTTTTTTTTTCCCGGGACAGTTGCTGATAGATATAAAGTCTTTGCCATGCTGCTCTGAAGAGGCAAAAGAGCTCTACCGCCTCCTCCGACAACCACACCTGCAGGTCAGAACCATGTCTGCAATACTTCACACATCACTCAAAGACAACAATGATACTGTACAACTTAAATTATTGTACAATATATGGAGACAAATAACAAATCAGCACAGCAGGTTTTATTTAAAACCCAGTTTTTTTCCTTTTTTCTAGCGCTTTTTTGTTTGTATTTTTGTGTTTTTTATGGTTGACAATTTCTATAATTTTTAAAAGCTCCAATAAAGCAACATGTCTTGTTGTTGTTTCTGTGAGCATCAGTATGTATTTTAAAGGTACACAAATTGGTCATGTGTAGAAATTCTGAAACTCAGTTCAGTTTTTCTGTAATGGGCCCAAAGTTTATACTGTAAAGTCAGTTGCTGCCCCTGCAATAATGATGAGCCCATAGCAACCATAGAAAAAAATTCTTATCTTCGGCCAATGAACATGTGTGGCAGTTTTTATGTCTCTACGTTGAAGTGAAATTTTAGTTTCCATAGCAACCAGCACTTTAGCCTGCCACAGCTTCTGTTTTAACAGAATGCCGTAGAGAGGACATTTATGTGTTCAGTTGGGGACCGCCATTTCAGGTCAAATTTAGAAAAAGTTGAAGAGAAGTAACTAAGATTTTTATGTGACGCTGTAGTTTGACTCAAAGACGGCTGAGCAGTAAAGGTGAAAGGTAAGTCAAATACATTTATTTAGCAGTATTTCTTATAAACATATACAGCACTTTACATGACTCAAATGCAATAGAGCAAAAATCACAATATGTTGACAGTATTTAATAAATATAGAAATCTGTACCTATTTTTAAGAGTGTAGTGAAACCTTTTTGACTTGACTGTTGTCATGGTGACAGTGTTGCAAGGTACTGCTCTGTTTTCCATGGAAGTCATCATAAACGACCATAGCAACCATAGGGTTTTCTTTTTATCTCGACCTGATGGATACATGCAGCCATTTTCATGTCTCTAATTCAAAGTAAAATTTTCATCTTACATAGCAAAATAAATCAAAACAAAGAAAAAATATTTTCAACCATTGCACATGCACCTGTTGTTTTTCCCTTTCAAGCAAAGACAGCAAGTTTTACAAACAGGGTTTGTTTGATAGATTGGCTTAATAGATTTCACTTTTTTTCTTTTAATCTTTAGGTTGTTTGGTTTCATTTCCTTTTTTTCTAAGAAGACAGTTCTGAACTCTTTACAAGTTATTTTTTTTCCTGGCCATTACTTGAAGTTCATTTGAGCTCAAAGCGTTGACATATCTGAATGACCGTTGTGTTTTCTAGGCTCTGCTCTCAGCCCACGATACGGTGGCCCAGAAGGACTACGAGCCGGTATTACCCCCCATGCCGGAGGAGCTGCCGGAGGATGAGGAGGCCACGCGAATCGTCTGTCTGGTGAAGAACAAGCAGCCTTTGGTGAGCTCTGATTTAAGCTCCAAGATCTCCTATCATTTTGTTTCAGCGCTTCCCGGATGGCTTTGTGGCTCAAGAACTTGCTCTACAATTGTGACACTTGGGAACTCCAAGTCTTTCAGACAGATTCATGAACTTCTATCATTTTTTAACAATATAGGGAACCTCATTCATTCTTTATACTTTTTAGGGCCCTGGTTGAAGATATGAGACTTTTCTTTTGGAAAATAAGAGTTTGAACTGTTCTATTCTTTTTTTGGATTTTATTTAGCATTTACTTTTAGAACACACCGAATGACATATTTTAATTTGAACTAAAATATAACGTAAATGGGTTAAATCAATTGTTTTTATATCCAACTTGAATCCCCTTTACGGCTAAATCTCGACTAAGGCTCGTCTAAAACGTTGGCATGTGCTAAATTAGCCACAAGAAAGTCATCAGGTAGGGTTTAGCTTAGGTTGGATGTCCACTTGATCCAAAGTTGTATTCGAATTCCTTCATTTCTAACTGTGCTGTAAAGGGCGTTGGCCAATTTTTCAGTACCAATCTATAATTCCAAAATCCAGAGCACTTGAAATTTTCAGAAGTCTTAGAAAAACCACTGTGGATCAATGCTTTCTAGACCACAAAGTCTTGTGATTTATTTTGGAAAATTCTGCTATTTTTTATAACCATCCAAGTTTTCACCGTCAGAAAGTAGCAGATTCATAGTCTTTGTAAAATGTTTGTATTTATTGGGTTTTTATGTTGGCTATTGGATGATGTTATATTTGTCGTTTAGGAAAAAGGTAGCTAGCATGTGTCCAAATTGCAGTAAAATCAAGGAAATTAGATAGTCCTGGACTAAATGGTCTTATAGAGGTTAGGGTGTAGTAAGTTAATTTGGACATAGTCTAAGTGTTATAGCCTCTATCATAGGGGTTAAGGCCTCCTAGGGATATATTTTGGTGAGTTTTGGGAACCATGTTCATAAACCAATATTGGGACTTCAAGGACTTCCGGTACTTCTGTTGTCTCGCAGCTTTGCAACTGCAGAGTCACGTCTCCCAAGTGTTGGAGAAGCTCCAGAGAGGGAGTCCACCCTCCTGGGAGGCTTCCCAGAGTTGAACCCTTCAGGGGGGAGGGACTGAAGGAGTCTTGCGGCGTCTGGAGGGGCAGCCAACCCCAGCTGCAGTGCCCCCGACCACGGCACAGGCCGGACTTTCGGTGTAGGGTTTGTTGCACTGACTTGCTTTGGGAAGAAAGGCTAAACCGGTCTGCGCCGTCAGTGTACCGCTCCGTTTGGATCGGTAAGAAAAGATGCAACCCTTGTTTTGGTCATCTATCATCCATCCATCGATCCATCATCCATCCATCATCCATCATCCATCCAGTCTTAATTTGTCAAGGATTGACTCTTTCTCTTTTCTCATTGGAGACAATGTCGTGAAAGGATTTGACGAAGCAAGATTCTCTACCAACGCCCCTTATCCCACCTCCCAGAGGTGGAACGGGACTCTTCCGCACCACCCTAACGTTGAGGAGTACCTCCATCCAGGTCTTCCTGGAAGACTTCAAAGCCCCCGTGTCCACACTGCTCCGCCCAGCCCCATGCGTCCTCACCGTCTCCTGGACGACTCCCCCATCGAGCTCGCCAAGCAGGAGAGCCTAGACGAGCTGAGGACCACCGTCCAGCTGGCCGCCAGCTCCATGGAGAGCAGCACAAAAGACATCAAGCTTCTCGGGGAGAAGATGACCGCTGCCACCGAGCGCATCACAGAGACAGTTCAGGACAACTCCCAAGCTCTGGTGCTCCTCACGCAGGTGGTGGATCGCCTGCAGACGCTCCTGGTCGCCTCCCGATCCGACTTCAGCCCCCTGAACCCTACGGACTCCGAGCGCCATTCGGCTCTGACCCACCCGTCCAGATGCTCCTGCACCTCCTCCCTGTCCAGCAGTAACTCGCTGGACGCCCCCTCCACCTCCCAGGTGGCCGGATGTCTTTCTGGATCTTACCAGGGATCTCCTCGTACTGCGCTGTCAACAAGGTACGCTCCTCTGCAGCAGAAGAAACACGACATCCATCGGGGGTCGCACGCACTCCCCAACGGAGTTTTGGATGGAGAGACACCCAACTCCGTAGGAGGAGGTCGCACAAACAAACGGAGGAAAAAGAGGAGGAAGAAGGCGACTTGAAGATCATCCATGATGGATTTTTGCACATCTCTTCCAGTTCTTTGCGAATCACCAACCTGCACTTAAAGCAGCGGTAGTTTGTCCTGCTTTTCCTCATCTTTTATTCACTGTTTTCATGCAAGAACATCCGTCTTGTTCCCTTGGTTTGGTGGTCTATGTCTGGCCCCTTCATACATTTCACACCTGTGAATCCTGTCCCAGTCAAGGGCTTTCCTTTATTTCTCAATAGAAATACCTCTTTTTTTTTAGTCTTCAACCACTTGCTCCATTGTTTTGTTTCATTATTCTTCCAAAAATCCAGACGTTTCTTTTATCTTTTAAAGTGGTTCAAGGATTTCCAAGTTCTCTGAAGGACTTCTCCAACTTTTCTTCAGAGATCTGGTCACTCCTTGGTTACCAGTAAAATGTTGCAAAATACTAAACTGTTGTTGTTTATGATACAGTATCGAAAGATCTAGTTCAGGATGGTAGTTGAATCAAGAAAAAGCCGATTGCAATTTTTAAAATAAGATTGCTGCTGACATTTGATCCTTCACGCCACTTTTAAAGATTACAAAGAATGTTTGACTCATTCAGAGCAAAATAGAGAAAGGAGGAGTGTCTAAAATCTGATTTTTTTTTTATAACAGGGAGCGACGATAAAGAGAAACGAGATCACAGGGGAGATATTCGTGGCTCGAGTGATCCATGGAGGCCTGGCTGATCGCAGTGGTAAGGTTTCTTCTGTCATTGACCAACTTAATCTACTACAATTTATTTGATGTAAAATTCAAACAAAAACTGAGTCTGAATTTGTTTGTTTTCAGGTCTGCTTCATGCAGGAGACCGGATTGTAGAAGTGAACGGGTTTCCGGTTGACGGAATGGAGCCCGAACAAGTGATTCAAGTCGTGGTAAATTTTTTGGCACATACTTTTATTTTTTTATTTTTCTGCTAGATATAAGGATTTCTAAGAACTAGATAGATTAAGGAAAGGGCATTGCACAAAAGCACCAATAAAACTACCAATACAAAAACCACTCCTGCCGAAGAGAAAGGATAAAGCTAACACATAAAGCAAAGAAAATGCTAAAGGAAAATATGATGTAAAATGCTGAGAAACTTAATCAATGATCAATGCTAAACCAGTATTAAAATATACTAGTAAACTAAACTTAATTTTGTTATCAATGCTGAAAGTAAAAAGTTAGTTTAAAAAATAAGAGTGCTGACAAATTGTTGAATTATGTAAAAAAAACCTTTTGTTGAAACAAGTTTTGGCTAAAAACTACCAGCAAGGGAATATTGGTAAATGTATTGGTCCTATAGTTGTTAAGTTAAATGCCCAACTAGCATAAAATATATGAATGCTTAAGAGAAGCTATCGCTAATCTAGCAGGATTCTGATAAAAGACATTTTACAATGCTAAGAAAAAAGCTCAAATAAATGCTAGGAATACTATTTAATGACCAAATGCTAAATTAGACAAATAAGCTAATTTTTTGAACTGTGGTTAAGAAATGAAAAAAATAAAACACAAAAATTTTAGAGAGAAAAACAATAGTTAAACATAGCTTTTGGATACATGGTGTCAACACTGAAATATTGCTAAACTTCGCTAAGCTAAATTTGTCGTGGTAAACGCCAACTAGCATAAAATAAATGAATGCTTTAGAGAAGCTATCGCTAATCTAGCAGGATTCTGATAAATGACATTGAACAATGCTGAGGAAAGAAATTTTCAAATAAATACTTGGAATGCTAATTGAAGGCTAAGTGCTAAATTAGCCAAATAAGCTAAAAAATCTCTAAAATTTTGGGAGAAAAACTATGGCTAAACATAACTTTTGGATACATTTTACCAACAAGGAAATATTGCTAAACTTAGTGAAGCTAAATTTAATAAGGTAATCGGCGAGCTAGCTTAAAAGTGAATGAATGCTTTAAAGACGCTATCGCTAATCTAACAGGATGCCGTTAAATATCATTGAACAATGCTCATAAACTGTGACGTCACCCGGCTCTTGCGAAATGAAGCCAATTCAGCCGCCATTTTTACGCGATACGAAACACTCAAATAGCTAATTCACTGTATTTATTTAAGTTACAATAGTTTTAACCCTAACTGTTCTAGTTTCTTCACTAAGATACGGTTTCTTTTTATCCAATTAGCAAGCTCGGTCCCACGGCACCATCATGTTCAAGGTCATTCCCATCACAGAGAGGCCCGTCCACAACCAAACTATGGTGAGTGCTGCTCTCTACTGCATTTGTGTGTTCCTGAACAAAACCTCTAACATAAACGCTGCCGTGTTTCAGCTGTACATGCGCGCCATGACTGACTACAGCCCGCAGCAGGACCCCAACATCCCCTGTGCTGACGCCGGCATCAGCTTCAAGAAAGGCGACGTCCTGGAGATCGTGGATCAGACCGACGCCCTCTGGTGGCAAGCCAAGAAACTGCCCAGCAGCATTACGTGCGCCGGCCTCATCCCTTCCACCAATCTGCTCAAACGGTTAGCCTGTTCAGAGACTCCATCTATATCCATTAAAAGTGATATTCTTAAAACCCCAAACGGTTTAAGTTATTCCCAAAGTTCCTGCCTATTAGGGTTAAATTCACATGTGGGAGTTGTGTTCTCTGGATTGAAACTTCAATAAGTATCTAGAGTTGGGAGCCTCATGCGATTTCTGATGATAACCCTTAAACTTATGTTGGAACAAAATAAAGGTGTCCAAACACCGATCCCTGTGGAACACCATAAATAATTGTATAAGCAAAAAATGTCAGATGACCAGAAATTACCCAACCATTTTAAGGGTGAACCAACTGGAATCTTGTCTGTAAATAATATTTCTTGGATTGTAAGTTGTAAATTTCAGTAAATTATTTTCGAACATGTGACCACAGGAAGCAGAGGGAGTTCTGGTGGTCTCAGCCGTACCAGCCGCACTTCTGCATGCAGACCTGTGAGTCTCCCAAGTCTTCACTTCTGCTTTTTTCCTACTCATCTGAACATCTTAACTGACCATTTTCCTTGTTTTTAACCACAGTGAGCACTGTTGACGAAGGTAAGGACAAACTTTATGAGCGATTTTTCTTAGCTTTCATTGACGATCGCTTATGCCTATTATTTCCACAGAAGAAGACATGATGGCCATTGACGACAGATGTGTTGAAGCAGGTATTTCTTTGTTTTTAAGTCAGCTTTTATGCACACTTGGCTTCCATGTTTTTGATTTGTGTGTTTTTCTTCCTTCAGATGAAGAGGCCTTTGAATCTGGTGGGTAAGTCTGTTGGTTTTGTCTGTTTTGGATCGCCGACGCTCTTAGTTGAGTGTCCTCCTTCTAAAACTGTGATTGTTGCTTTTTTCTGACTAATGTCTGATGGGAAATGTCAGAGGAGCTCAGAGAAGGTGAGAAAATCTCAAGAGTTTTGTTCTTCTAACCCCTTTATGTGAATATATAAAAGTTTTCAAAAGTTTTAAGCAATAAGTCGGTGAACAACTAAAGAGCCAATTCAATTTATAGACATATCACCTCATTTTGGACGACACAAAATAACGTCCGTTGACTTGTTCTTCACTTCAACCTCCAGAAAAACAAAAGTGAATACTTTTACCCAAACAAGTCGATTTTTGATCTCTTTTAAAGTCTACAAAAGTCACAAAACACCTCATAATGTAAAAAAACAAAATCAGACACTATGAGCATCTTGTATGATCACCATGGCAACCGTGGGAGGTTCAAGTTAAATAAGATGCAACAACAATCTCCATAAATGTTCATTCATATGGACACCTAGAGCCATCTTGAGTCAATGTTTGACCTTAGAGGAACAATTTAAAAACTGTCCAATAAATGTTCTCACATTTGCACACTTTTCCTGTTGCGCCCTGAAGCAAGATGGCTTGATAGTAAAAAAGAAAGAAATGTCACAATTTTTATCAAATGAATACACAAATAGTATTGGTAAAGGCCTAGTCTGTGATTAGAATGGTCATTTCATGTGATTAAAATGCTTCCTATTGGCCAAAAACATTGGTTGCTAAGGAAACTTTTGAAATTTACTTTGAGGTAGAGATCTGAAAATTGGTGCACATATGCATCAGAACAAGACATGAATAAAACTAAATGGTTGCTATGGAGTCCTGTTTAATCTAAGCTCAATTTCTCAACACCAATGCAACATCTGGCTCCTTACATTCCCCTGCGTGGCTCGTTCTTCTAGTTTTAGACTCTGTTGTGTTTTTTAATCCAAATTCTTGGCTGGATTAAGCTGTATTATATTTAGTTTTCTTTGCTGATCTCCACGTGTCTTTCCGTTTCCCTCTAGAGGAGGATGACTACAGCAGCAACATTGAAGGAGTTTACTTGGGTAGGTTTGGAGCAGCAGTAACAACAGACTGCATTTTTATGTTTTGGTTGTTTGTTTATGGTCCTCTTCCCTCCATCAGCTGGCTTCAGGCGCAGCATGCGTCTGTGTCGGCGACGCGCCCACAGCACCACCCAGCCGTCCTGCCCCACCCGCTGCCCCAGCAGCTGCTACAGCGCCCTCAACAGCCCATACGAGGAAGTGGTGCGCTACCAACGCCACCCAGAGGACGTGCACCGCCTCATCGCCATCTTAGGTAGACCGGACAATCAGATTGAGCAGGATTTTGGTGGATTTTTTTTACAAAAAGCGTTCTTCCACAGGTCCGTCTGGTGTAGGGGTGAGCGAACTGCGGAGGCGCTTGATTGAGATGAACCCAAACCTCTTCCAGGGGGCGGTGCCTCGTATGTACAATTAATTCATTAATCCTTTAAAGCAAAACGTTAAAGTCAGGCCCTACTTACAATCTCTCTGTGGTTGGAAAGCTTTGTTGATTGTGGGAGGGACTGGCACATGGGGAATCAGGGCTTAGTTTCCAGGAGGCTCTCCAGTGTGGAACCCTATGCTACTGCCTAACAAATTTGTAGTGTGTATTGGCAAGAGCCTGGCGATACGATATGTATCCAGATACACGTCTAACGATATACTGTATGTATGACAATACGATATGTATCCCGATACGTGTCTCGCGATACGATATTTATCCCGATACGTGTCTCGCGATATATGTATCACGATACATGTCTCGCGAAACGACATGTATCACTATTCTGCATTTATCATGATACATGCCTCAGGATACAATATGTGTCCCAAAACGTGTCTCACAATACAATATATATCCTGATACATGTCTCACGATACAATACGTATCATGATATATCAATATGTTTATCAGGACTGCCTTTTTTCCCACAGTGTTGTACACCTCACTCTGATCCATCAGGTTGCTGAACTAGAATCGATTACTGAGAAGTTCAGCAGAACTTTTGCTCGCTCCACCGACAGCCTTTTGACAGAGACCTGCTACAAACCAAAGCAATCTGTGTTTTTATGTGATACTTGCAGCAACCTGGCATAGAGTTTCGTTTTGGTACCCATTCCAAGTCAAAACTAAGTAGTACATGTCTCATAACAACAAAAACGTCAAGGGTGACTGAACATTTAACAGATCCTGTTGTAGTTCTGGTGTAGTGTAGAGATGCTCAAAGAAGCTCAGTGTGCTGTGCTGCTAACTAGCGGTCGGGAATTTTGGTGGAAAATAAAAGACGCTGAAGGACGCTCACAAATAATGAATTAAATATTGTCTTGTCAACATTTTAAATCGATACAGGTATCGCCAAAAGAAATATTGCGATATATTGCCGAATCCTTTTTAATAAAAATATAGCCACAAAAGTCTTCCTGTGCAGATCCCCGGCACGTATAAAATACAGGGTTGTGTCAGGAAGCGCACCCGGTGTAAAAAATCTCAAATGTAAATTGGAGACAAAAACAATTCACTGTTGGAAAGGAAAAAGCCATAAGGTGTAGACATCTGTTTTCAAAAAAAGCAAAAATTATGAGGCTAATTCCAAGTCCCGTGCTACTTCTTCCATTCGATTTGAAATGCTAACTATACCAGAAGCTAGCTAGGAACTTCAACACAAAAAGACGCATTCGGATCGATTTCTCACCAACTGCAACCCTGTAGGAGTCACGAAATCTGCATTTATGTCAATGTTACTATTATGATAATTAAACTTACACTTTTTTGCATGAATAAAACATAAAAGAAAGCTTTTTTTGAGTAGTCAATAACTTTTGACAGAGATTAATATGACTTCCTTTCAAAATAAAGGACAACCTGCACCCCATGTAGTAGTAGGTAGTGATGTCAGCAGAGATAGATAAAAAAAAAAGATTACTATACACAGGTAATTTTAAAATTGGTGCACAACAGCCAGAATTGTGTAGATCTAACAAACAAAAAATTAAATCTGAGCTAATTAAGTGACCCTTAATGTGTTTTTTTTTATGTTTCCTGCTTAAAATTCTTAAATTTTGTTCAATAATAAACAAGTCTGCCTTAAAATCTGAAGCGCCTATAGTGTGAATTCTGCTAACTGACCTCCAGTTGATTTTCTGTGGTAAACAGAGCTTATAAATCTGTCAAAATGTTCGGCTTTGGGCTCAGCCCCAACGCTTGATTGTCTGAGCATTATGGGTATTGTAGTCAGGAGCCTTGCCATGAAATATTTTCCTTCTAAAAATTAGTAAAATTTTATTATTTATCATCATGGGGGCCTCAAGGGAGGGGTCAAAGAGCAACATGTGGCTCTGGATTCTCAGGTTTCTGACAACCCCCCCCCCATACACCCGGATCCTCCAACCGCAGGGTTAAAATCGAGAGGACGAAACATCAGCCACAATTTCACAAACTGTTGCTGCACATCAATCTGGAGGGGCTTACAGACCCAAATCCAAACAATTTCCACAAAGAGAAAGATTACTCACAAGAGGATTACTTTCAAGGCAGCCGCTAATCGTCCAAGGAGAGGACTGGCCAGCAAAATATTATCCCTGACATGCTCAGGAAAAAACTGAAAGAACCAAGAACGGCATCACTAATTTTACCAGCTCAAATGATGACGCCAACAAAAGAAACCCTCTAACAAAAATACTGTTTTATTTCTGTATTTCTATTACCAGTAATCATACATGAAAACAGCCTTTATGGATGATGTTTCGACTTTTGCACGACTGTAATTTTCTTTTTTAATCGTTTCTCTGTCCTAATGCCATCATCAGACACCACGAGAGCACCCAGGGGGTACGAGGAGAGCGGCAGGGAGTATTACTTCACCTCTCGGGAGGCTTTTGACAACATGGTCTACAACAACAGGTGAAGCTGCTGCACGAGCAAACTGATATAATGCTGTAAATCATCCAGAGTCAAGAAGAGACAAACAGCTTTTGTGTAAAGGAGAATCTGCCAAACAGGTTTCTGGAGTACGGGGAGTACAAAAGCAATCTCTACGGCACCAGCATCGAGTCTGCGCGCCATGTCCTGAGCAGCGGGAAGATCTGCGTCATCGACATAGAACCGAACGTGAGTCCAGAGAGAAGACCGATGATCTCAAGCTGAATGACGGTTTCCTTTAACTGTATCTGTTCTCATTGATTAGGCCATTCAGGCAGTGAGGACCCATGAACTGAAGGCCTACATCGTCTATGTGAAGCCTCCACCTCTGGAGCGGCTCAGAGAGACCCGACGGGACTCGTACATCACCACCGACTACTACGTGAACCGACCCTTCAAAGTACGGACTGTTGGCGCCTCTCACTTTAAGTTTATTTTACAGTTTGATATGCAGATGTCATTGTTATTTATCAAAAAAATCTCAGAAATTAATGTTTGCCCCAAATGCTTTAAAATACTAAAAAAATTGGTTTAGTCTAATTGATTTTTTCAATAACTCTAACTTTTTTGGTCTATGTACACCAGTAAAAGTTGCTAAATGTAACAAGTCAACGACTTGTCATTGATTGATGGTTCTTTTTTTTATTGCTCTAAAATAGTTTGAAATATAAACAGATTTTTTCCATTGGGCAATGCAATTTAGCTCTTGTTATTAACTTTGGTGTACCTCAGGGATCCATGCTGAGGCCAATTTAATTCTTATTTATTTCAATAACTTAACACAGTTTCCAATTATTTCTTTACGTTGTTTTCTTTTGTCTTTGTATCTCTGAGTATTTTTGATGACTTGTTAACTCACCGAACAAGCAGCTTTGACTATATAATAAATACAAATTTTGAACAAGATTTTTTTTCTACATTTTTACCCTCTGACAAAAAGAATGTTTTAATGTTGACAAAAATAACAAATATTATCTAAGTTTAAAAAATATTTTAAAAAATTACCTTTTTGGTCACTGTAAGTAGTAAAATGTCTCCTAAATATATGTCAAGTCATTTAGTTAATGGTTCATTTTTTAACCATTCGAAAATAATTAAAAATATAAACAGGTTCCTGTTTAA
>NC_050517.1:31619435-31634256 GCF_002922805.2 Oryzias melastigma | reverse complement strand
CCTCAGGGATTGGTCCTGGGGCAAGTTAAATTTTATTTAATTTCAATAACACAATTTCCAATAATCTTTTTAAACTATTTTTTGTCTACCCAGTTTCTCCGTTTTTTGTTGTTAGATGACTTGTCAGGTCACAATACAAGCAATTTTGACCAAATATGCAGCACAGTTTTTTAAGCAAGATTTTCTTTTGTAAGCTTTGTACTATCTGACTTTTCAAAATGTCTAAAAATATAAATGTTTTAATGTTAACAAAAGCAACAAATAAAGCACAGGTAGAAAATGCATAAAACTGACTTTTTAGCCACTGTCAGTGATGTATATTGAGTTATACCATCTAAAACGTTTGGATTTCTGGTTCATTTGTTGCCGTATTACTGAGAAGTTCTAACCACAAACCGGTTTTATTTTTACCCAATAGGATGAAGACTTCCAGGAGATGGAAGATGCTGCGCGTAAGATCGAGTCTCAGTACTGGCAGTTCTTTGATCACGTCCTGATCAACGACGAGCTGCAGGATTCCTGCGTCCAGCTGCTGACGGCGGTCAGGCGGGCGCAGGACGAGCCCCAGTGGGTCCCTGCCAGCTGGATACGGCCCACCGCCGAACCATGAGGAAGGAGCCTGCAGTGAAACATGCCAGCAAATGAAAATAAATAAAATAAATGCAGCATGACATGCAACAACGGGGATTAATTTTTTTAAGGAAGTTTGGCAAGAATAAAAAATGTAAATACTTGGATCCATTTGTTTACAGCTTTGATCTGGGTCTTAAGTTAAATCCCCAAAAGCCACAAAAAAGGAAAAAAAAAATCCTTGAAACTGTGTCAGTTTGTCACAGCACTGATGATGTCACATATTTGTTCTTTTCTGCTTTTGTATCAAACCATTCTTAGAATTAGAATAAAATGTTTTTTAATTACCTTTAATTTAAATAAGACTACTTCATTTTTTCCCCCCATTTAAAGTTTTTCACAACTTAAAAAAAGTTTCCTGATTACCTTGAATTTAAATGGCTTTTTTTTTTTTTACAAAATAAAATGCGGCCCCATTACAAACGTAGGCATTTAAATGTACCGTGTGTGTATTAATTGTTGACTTTAATAAAATATTTTATGATTTAATTCTCATAAATGTGTGATGGCACATTTACATGTCATATTATTGTTTTATTTTATTTAATTTTTTACCGGGGGCTCTTGTTTTAAAACAACCGGATGTTGATGCGAAGAGACTTCCGGTGACGTAAACTCAGATTTCATAGTGTAAACATGTTAGCGGTGGAGTTATAGTAGCATTTAAATGGGTTTTAACGGCCAAAAGTGAAATTAAAACGACACAATGAGTGATAAATATGTAGCTTAATATTATTTTGAAATTTAGGTTTACAGAATGGAGGCTGGAGGTCCGAAGGTGAGTTTTTATTTGAAATAACGGGTCCGGTTGAGATTGTTTTGGCTAACTTGGACGCGGATTTCGTCAGAAATAAAATATAAAAAGTCCCGGAGTTCTTAAATTTGAAGTCCCATTTTATTACTTTTATTTTTTTTAAGTTTTGGATTAAATTTGCTTATTTAAATCGCTTTGGTTGTGAATTTATTACGAATTTTCAGTGATTTGTTTCAGAAAATGAGGGTCAGAGAGCTGCCGCCGCTCCCACAGGTCAGTTTCCACTTCTGACTTAAGTTTTAATTAAATTCTTCAAAGGTCGGTATATATTTGGATTGCTTTTATAAAAAATATTAAGTCATTTTTTTTAATAATTGTGTGCTGGCCCTTTAAGAATCAGTTTATGGCTCTAAACAAACCATTTTTGTTTTATTTAACAGTTAATTAATGTAAAATGTAAATGAGGCATATAAATAAAATAGCTAAACTTTAATATACTTATTATTTAAATAATTCATTTTTAAACTGTTATAAAAATGTAAAAAATCCACATTTTCAGTTGTATTTCACAGTTTAATTAATACATTTTGTTCATTTAGTGACTTAAAAACATTTTCTTATTTTTAATAATTGTGGTAAAATTTTCATTACATTTCAAAATAGAAGTGTTGCTTTGCAAAGTCTTTGAGAAGCATCTAAGAGCTACATGTTAGAAGTTTTTGGTTAAAAATTTCTTCTGTTTTTGAAAAATCTTTATTTATTCTTTAAAGAGAGTTTTGTGCATCACACCAACTTTAAATCCTTATATTTTCAATAAAAATCTGTTTTTAGACCAAAAAGTTTGATTCAAAATCTGCACTTGAAGAGCGCACAGCATCTCTAATGAACCTCCTGACCTTTAAAAATAAAACGCTTTGATTCCTCCGACCTCTGACCCGTGTAATCCCGACAGATTTAGTTTGGGATTTACCTGTCAGGTTTGTTGTTTGCTACAACACAACGGTCCGGTAAAATGACCAGGAAGACCACGGTAAGATTTGATTCTTTTGAAAACAAAAAAAACATTTAAATATGGCTTGATAATTATATAAATATATATGTATAGCTCAGGGGTTTAAAGAAACTGTAGCTGTTTTTTTAATATCATCTAAAATGTTATTTTTGTTTTTTACTTTCTCTGTCAAACCAATCCTTAAATATTTGTATTTTTTAGACTTTATAACCTTAATTCACCCTAAGGTTTATTGAGGATCTTTGTTTTGAATTATTTAAAAAAAAAAAAAACCCTAAACATACAAAAAATCTACTTGGATTTTAGCATTTTTGTTCATATCTTCTATAAATGTTTATAGATTTAATATTTAATCCAAAACTATCCGGTTGTGAAGGTCAGACTGAACAAAAAACGCACTGAAAGACCTTTTTAAGTTTACAGAAATTAAGTTCTTTTATTTTGAAGTTTGTGCAGCACTATATGAAAGATGTTTACGTGAAAAGTTCTGTAGAGAATTCATTTTGAGCTTCATGTTTAGGAGAAACTGTATTTTTATGGAAAGCGTTTGTGTCTTGTGTTGTTTCTTTTGCCGCCATGTTTGTGTTTATTTTAAGACAAACCTGTTACATAAGTGACTTTGCGTCTTTGTTTTATCTCCTTAGCGCGGTCAGAGGGCGCTCCCCACCATGTCCAGGTTCTTATATTCCTTCAACTTTATGTATTTTTTTCTTAAAAGTAGCAAAATAAAACTCAAACCTAACTCTTTGATCTTTCTTCTTTGATCTTTAAATCCGTCTTTGATCTTTACCCTTAAAGTCAAGACACAGCAGGTGAGTAAACGATGAATAAAGGTTTTTTTCTTTTTTAAAGCTCTTCTGTTCATTAAAGTTCTATTTTTTCTGTAGAAATTCCAGCAGCTAAACGGAAGAAGAAGAAGGCGAGGAAGGAAGTGGAAGGCGTCGACGACACAGACGGTACAAAAGGACATTTTTGAGCTTTTAACTCTTTTTAAATTCTAAATTTCTGAGCTTATTTTAACGCCTCCCTCCCTTCAGATCAGGGGATGGAGATGGGCGGAGTCAGCAGCCGGAGGGCGTCGGAGCTTGGAGAGCAGCTGACCCTCGAAGGCGCCGCTGAGGCTCCGCCCCAGAGGAGAAGGAGGAAGAAGAAATCCCCCACCATAGGTGATGTGAAACCCCCTTTAAAATCCGGCGTTTGACGGCGGTGGTAATGGCTCAATCCTGGTTTGAACTTTCAGATCTGGAGGACGATCAGGCGGATCTGGTGAACGGAGACACGGGAGACCAGACTACAGACGGGGAGGAAGTGGCCAAAAAAACCAAAAAGAAAAAGTAAAAATTCTTTGTTTACCCCCAAAAGGTTTTGTTCCACCTCTGTGAACAATAAAGTTTTTTTTTTCTCAGGAAGCCGAAAGTCGTGGATCTCCCCGACGAGTTGGACGTACAGGAAGACGACGTGGTTTCAGACTCCCCGATCCCCCAGCATGCCTTGTTCTCGGCGCCGCAGGGTCAGAGCCAGCCGGTGGCGAAGGTTTTCGTGGAGAGGAACCGTCAGTAGAACGCATTCAGGAGCCGTTGTGGTTCCGGTTTGAGTCTGATGTATTGGTTGGCGTTCAGGGCGGTTCCAGGCGGCGGAGCGTGCCGACTTGAGGAAGAGCAGCCAGCAGACGGACAACATGGCGGACTTCCAGCACCTGCAGCAGCCGTGGACCACCAGAGACGTGTCGGTGCGAGTCCACGGCGGTTTCAGGTGAGCAGGCCGCCTCTCTTCAGGTCTGGATCGGCGCCCTGTGCTCACGCTTCCTCGCCGCCCTCAGAGTGTTCGGCCTGTACTGCCACGGCTTCCTGGCGGGCTACGCCGTGTGGAACGTGGTGGTGGTGTACATGCTCGCTGGGCAGCACCTCACCGCCCTGGCCAACCTGCTGGAGCAGTACCACGGCCTGGCGTACCCGTCCCAGTCGCTGCTCTACATGCTGCTGGCCATCAGCACGGTGGCCGCCTTCGACAGGTACGTTAGCTCCGCCCCCGTCTGCGGCAGACCCCGCGCCGGCTTCTGAACCAAACCTGTGTCCGCAGGGTGAACCTGGCCAAAGGGTCGGTGGCGCTGCGGGAGTGCATCACGCTGGACCCGGTCGCCCTCGCCTCCTTCTGTGAGCGTTCACTCCTCCTCCAGCCACACCTCCTCCGTTTGGCCTGACCTCCTCTTCTCTCCTCAGTGTACTTCTCGGCGCTGGTCCTCTCTCTGAGCCAACAGATGACCAGCGACCGGATCAACCTCTACCAGTCCTATAACGCCACCTTATGGTGAGTTCAGCTCCTCCTTCCCACCACGCCAGTATCTCGCTGTGCCTCACGCGTTCCCTCCGCAGGCCGCCGGGCTCCGAGCACCAGATCCTGCACCCCTGGGTGACCGTCAACCTGGTGGTGGCTCTGCTTGTGGGCGTCGCCTGGATATGCGTCGCCACCAGACCTGAGGCGGACTACACCGAAGGTGAGACGATGCCGCTGACCGCCGCACACACCTGGGAGCCGCACCTGAAGTCTACGCTTTTCTGCTGCAGGTTACCTGAGAGCCATGGAGGTGGAGCCCCCGAAACCCGACGAGAAAGCAGAGATTACCGCCTGAGCTCAGCATTTTTTTATTTTTTATTGTTTATAGATTATTTTTGTATATTTTCAATGTGCTTGTTTTGTTTTAAATAAAGAATTTTGACGAATTTATCAGTTTTTATGTTTTTTTTCTACTTTTCTAAAGAAAATAAATGAGAGAAGGACTGATGGGTAATGTAGTTAAAAATCACAATGTTGGTTTATATTGTCAGAGTAGCTAAAATATTTGATAAATTAGTAACATAACTCAAAAAATTATATATTTTTAAATAAAATGAACGAATAATTATGTTTTTATATACATTAACGTTTTTGTCTAAAATAAATTACTGTAAGTTTCTAAAATAATAATTATATAAAAGCTTAAAAATAGTTATAAAAGCTAAATTAAGATTACATTTATTATAATTTAAACAAAAAACGTGCACACATAATTTAAGTTTAAGAAGAAAAAAAAACGTCGCTAAATACAGAAAAATTGAACGAGAATCCCCAAATCGATTGCATCTTGCATCCATTGCTTTGGTCTGCAGATCGGTTTTGTTGACGTGGAAACGGTCACGCGCGAGCTTAATAAAAACCTGCAGAAACACATGAATTTTCGTCCGTAAACGGAGGCTCCGACAGCCGAGCGACCATGCTGGACTTCGCCATATTCGCCGTCACGTTTGTGGTCATTTTAGTGGGCGCTGTTCTTTATTTATACCCGGTGAGTTTGCAGCTAGCCGGCTACATTAGCATGATGCTAGTGTAGAATCATGCTAATCATGCGGCGTAAAGTTTGCGCTGAAGTTCGTGAGCCAAAAATAAAAGCATACATTTATTTATTTTTTTTTAGAAAACGTACTATCGTATTTAGTAATTAACATATTTAAATACGTAAAAACGTTAAACCAATTGGGAGTATTAGAAGATAAAATGGGAGCAGATAGGGTAGTAAATAGGTTAAAGTAAAAATCACTAATGAAATAATAAGTAAGGCAATGTCAAAGTGGATATTCTATTGATCCGTGAACTTTATAATTTGTAAAAAAAAAAAAGTGATATTTTATTTTGAAACTCCTGTGTTGATCTTTGAGTTTCCTGTTTTCAGTCGTCCAGGAGAGCCTCTGGAGTTCCAGGTCTTTTCCCAACAGATGAGAAGTAAGAGAAGATATTTCACTTAATTTTATAGCAATAGGGTAACATAACCCTTATATTGTACTCTGGTCAAAATACACCCTTTATCATGTGTGGAAAACGGGTCAGTTTTGACCCAAATGCATTATAAGGGTGTTCAGGTCAAAAGTGACCCGGTTCTAAGTGTCAAAATAGGCCAATTTTGACCGGGCCCTAATATATGGGCTAAATGAGTTTTATTGTGTTTGGGTCAAAATTGATTCATTTTCATACTTTAAAACGGGTCAATTTTGACCCAAGCACAAAATAAGGGTTAATTTACCATTATTGTGTTCAGGTCAAAATTGACCCGTTTGCAAGTTGAAAAAGTTGCAATAAGTGAGATCATAACATTTTGGTTGATGTTTGTGTCTTCAGGGATGGGAACCTGCAGGACATCGTGGACAGAGGCAGTTTCCATGAGTTTCTTGTTGGTTTGCACGAGGAGTTCGGACCGGTGGCCTCGTTCTGGTTTGGCCGCCAGCCAGTGGTCAGCCTGGGCTCTGTGGACCAACTCCGGCAACACATCAATCCCAATCACACCAGTAGGGGGCGCCATGTTTGCTTGTTTGTTTATTTCTGTATCATTGAAAATAAAAATGGGATTCTTGTCTTTTTGCTCACAGCGGATTCATTTGAAACAATGCTGAAGTCGTTGCTAGGCTACCAGGCAGGGGCAGGAGGTGGAGCCAGCGAGTCGGTGATGAGGAAGAAGCTGTACGAGAGCGCCATCAACAATGCCTTGAAGAACAGCTTCCCTGTTGTGCTGAAGGTTCTTAGAACTTTTAAGTGAAACCTGCAGCTCACCGAGAGTCCCAATGGCGCCCCCAGTGGATGACGATGTGTTTTTACAGGTGGCGGAGGAGCTGGTGGGCAAGTGGAGCTCCGTCCCGGAGGATCAGCACATCCCGCTGTGCGCTCACTTGCTGGGCCTGGCCCTGAAGACCGTCACTCAGCTGGCACTGGGCGAACGCTATAAGGATGACGCCGAGGTCATTTCATTCCGCAAGAACCACGAAGCGGTGAGTACTCTCAGTGGTGCTGACACAGCTTTAGGGGTTGTTCATGTTTATTAGAATAGAATAAAAGCTTTTTTGTGTGACGCCATCAGATCTGGTCAGAGATTGGAAAGGGCTACATGGACGGCTCCTTGGAGAAGAGTTCCAGTAGAAAACAACACTACGAGAGTGGTGAGCCGAGATATTTGTTTCTGCTGTCGCCTGCTGTTTCTCACGTCTTTTTGTTCATTTGCACCAATCAGCCAATCAAAATGCAGAACAGAGTGCACTGTAATTAAAGAGAAAATAAAAAAAACAAAGCATCCATCAGAGACTGGGAAAGGTGAACCGTGATATAGCGAGGGAACGCTGTAGTCTTGTGTCTAAAAAAGGCAGAACTTTCTTTACTTACTCCGGATTTACACTAATCTGTCAGCGATGCGTCCCCCTTGTGTTATGTGGAGAGTCCATCAGTTAGTTACATTGTCTCTGTGGTGTTTGCGGTCCATCCCCCCTCTCCCCTGGCTTCTGGAGGAGTGGTTTGACCTGCTACCCCCATGTTTGATAGTTTATCAAAATGTTTCAGGCCCCATCCCCTCTCCCTCCTCACTGAGTCTTTGTAAGATGCATGTTTTGTGTCATAAAGACATTAAACCTTCTGCAAAAATGGACACTGGTATTACCAGGTGTGTTATTGTGTGGGGAAGACAAATTAAAACTTTATTTGGAAGTTTCTTTATTTTGAAACTCAGACCCGTTTCTTCAATTTGTCAATAAATTGTTGCTCCTCTACTTAAAATGTCTATTATTGTACTTTGCAGATTTCATTCCTCACATCTTTCGTCCCGTAATAAACGGGGAAATACTATAGTAAACTACGGGTCATTGGGATATTTTTTGTCTTTGATCTTAAATTTAAGTTTGCCTGAAATGATCTTAGAACTGCAACAGTTGGATTGGTAGTCATGGTTCAGAGAATCAGAGAATCACCTGCCTCAGTCTAATCTTATATTCTGCATCCTCCTCATTTCCATTTATGTTTCTCTACATCACTTGTAGAGATCAACTTCTGCATTCTTTAGGTCCGACCTGTCTTAAGTCGTCACACGACCTTTCTCTGGTCTGTCACCTCCACCTTTGGCTACATCCCTCTGATCTGAGCTTCTGTTTTCTGCCTCACTTTTTCACACTCCTGAACTTCTTCATTCCATCACCAAGTCTCCTGATCTCCTGTAGTCTGTTTAACCCTCATGCTATCTTATGGGGTCCAGATGACCCAAGCCTTACATTACCGTGTTATCCATCCAATGACAAACGTGGATGAAGGTGGACAGGATTTCATGTCTTCCACGGACACCAGTGAAAATCAAAAATCATAGGGAAAAAGAGTCCAGCGCGCTGTCTTATGGGGTCCAGATAACCCCCATTTTTAATGTAAACATGCCTAGGATAGCACAAGGGTTGCCTAACTTCATCCTCCATGAATTGTGGAACTTGAGCTTCAAACTGTTGGTTCTTTATCAACTGTTTCAAACCTGAACCTACAGGTAATTTCTGCTGCATTGTGATAGGACGAGAGCAGGTTATTGTAATCCCGATCCCAGCTGTGTCATGGAATTTCTAATTTTGTTGAAGTCTTTGGGGAAGCTCCAGATCGAAACCTTGCTCATTCTCCAGCATTTCCTGCTCTAGTTTTTGATCAGTAGTTTTGGAAGATTTGTAGCTTCAGACTTTGTCCCACCGTCCTTGTTTGGGTTGTAGTTTCTCAGACTTTTACACCCAAAGCTCTGAACCTTTTCCTGTGGTTCTATCTAATGTTTGTGGGTCTCTGCTCCAGCGTTGTCCGAGATGGAGGCCATGCTACTGGCGGTAGCTAAGGACAGAAAAGCCCAGAGGAAGCAGACGGCGTTCGTAGACGCTCTGCTTCAGTCCGGTCTCACGGAGCGGCAGGTGGAGTTTCTGGTCTCAAACCCACAGTGGTCCTGGGAGACGGTCCAGACTTAATGTTGGCTCTATTTCAGATCATGGAGGACTGCATGGTCTTCACCTTGGCTGGATGTGTCATCACAGCGAATCGTAAGCATGGCTAATCTAGTCGTTGCTGCAGAACCGCTGTCTCCCTCTTACCCTTGAACTCCTCCCAACAGTGTGCATCTGGGCGCTCCACTTCTTGTCGACTTCTGAGGATGTTCAGGACAAGCTGTGCCAGGAGGTGGAGGACTTGTTTGGTTCTGATCCAGTTTCTCTGGAGAAAATCCCACAGCTCAAGTGAGGCTGGGCATCTTTCATAGTTCAATTCCCGCTTTGTTGGTATTTGATGGTTTTGTCTTCGGGTAGATACTGCCAGCAGGTCCTCAACGAGACGGTTAGGACCGCCAAGCTAACACCTGTCGCCGCTCGTCTTCAGGAAGTAGAGGGAAAAGTTGGTCAGCATGTCATCCCCAAAGAGGTATGCGAGGTCCACCTCTGGATAGATGCTGTGGATAAAAGGCGTGAATGTTTATTGTTCCTCCCTGCAGACGCTGGTGATCTACGCTCTGGGTGTGGTCCTGCAGGATGCTGACACCTGGAGCAGCCCGTACAGGTTCGTTTTGATCTTTTGACGTTTTTCTATTAAGATACATACACAACAGCCTCAGCCTCCCAATGCAAAAATCTTTTTGCATGTACGCGTAGCTACACAAGTTTTTGCATTGCTGGTTTATGACTGTCTACGTTTGTTTTTCAAATAAAGAAAAACCACTCTCTTCAGATGATGATCATCCATATGCGCCATTGCAAGGATGCTAGCAATGAACCAGTACCGTTTTGTCCCCACATTGCGAGATTTGCACTGCTTCGAAATTTTGCACCAAGCCCCTTCCAACTGTAGGTGGTGAACATGCACTTTCACGCAAGAACGCCATCCGTATTCTTGAAAATGTGTATGTTGTATGTAGCATCAAGCAACAATAAACTAGGGAATCACTCCTCTAGGTTCGATCCCGACCGATTCCAGGAGGAGTCAGCCAGGAAGAGCTTCTGCCTCCTCGGCTTTTCTGGTAGCCAAACGTGTCCGGAGCTCAGGTGAGAAACTTTTTTCAGGAGACGGCAACCCCCAAGGTTTGGAGCAGGAGTTTTACCTGACAGTCAGTGTCTTCTTAGGTTCGCCTACACTGTTGCTACAGTTCTGCTCGCCACTTTGGTAAGGCGGCTCAAGCTCCGCCCGCTGAAGGGACAGACGCCCGAGGTCCGGTCCGAGCTGGTCTCCACACCCAAAGACGAAACCTGGGTCACTGTGAGCAGCAGGACAAGCTGATAACTCCAGGTGAAGAGAAACCAGGAAAGTATTAGAGTTTAGGCTCCTCCTCCTTCTGGACGAAGATCTTTTCTTCAGATCAATGCCTTTCTGAGCCCTCACTGCTGCCCGGACCACTTACTTTCATCATGACTTGCCAAAATGTCTTTTTTTTATTTTATTTTTTTGTGAGTCATAGAAAGTTCTACAAGATTCCAACATTTCCTTTTTAAAAAGCTCTTGTATGATTAATGTGTTAGAACTTTAATTGTTATATACATCTTAACAAGTGAAGCTTAATTAGCTCATAGCAAAATAAATAAAACGTTTTTGATTTTTTTTTGTCGTATCCTTATTTACAAAATTTATATTTTAATTTCTCTTGAAGTGTAGAATGTAGTAAGTCACATTTTATTTCTAATATTTGTGTAACTATATTTAGAAATTGTCGTGAATTTAGCTAGAAATGCCTTTCAATAATAACAAAATAGTTGATTTGCCATTTTATTTATTAGTAAAACAGTTGAAAATGTGTTTTGACAAAGAAAATTGGCGGCATTTCCCCTGGCCCCTTCTGGTGGGAGGCCCCGCTGCTTCAGTCGGGGAGCCCCGTAGTACAGCACGCGGCCTCTACGAGCGCCAAAGAGCCCGCGTGCGCGCGCCTCCCCACTCCAAAGATGTGAAGATGGCGGAGCTACAAATGCTTCTGGAAGAGGAGATTCCGGCCGGACGCAGCGCGCTGCTGGACAGCTTCACCAACTTGGAGCGGGTCGCGGAGTACTGCGAGAGCAACTATGTCCAGGTATCTCTCCGCGCGGAGGACGTAGAGAGCCCGTGGCGGACGCTCCTCCCGGCGGCCACCGCTCCCAGCATCCGACGCTCGCGCTAGCTAGCCGCGGCTAGCTGCTTTAGCCGCGAAAACAAACCGCTGTCAAGGAATTCCATTCGATGCGCGTGCGCGAGTCTCGGTGGACCCGCCACTACTACGACAGTGTGCATCCCGCACGCTTTTTTTGTCGACACTTTTTGGGAGAAAATGTTGCGTTTTTCCTCCGAGCGCTAGGTGTTAGCAAGCTAGCCTCTCGGTCCAAACCACCGAAAATCAATTCCCGTGATGCTTCGGGGATCGATACGTTCCGCTGCCAAATAGTGGTCGCGGATTGGGGAGGGGGGTGTTAAATCAGGCTAATCTGTGGGTGACGGCGGATAAACCCGCACGACCAGACGTTGGACACCTGATTTATGATGCGGGATGCAAACACGCCCCTCTAACACGCAACCCCCCGCAGCTGCTCTGCATCTGCGAGCCGCATACGGAGGATCATGGGAGCTTCCGTGTACATCTTTGGCACCCGAGGCGTTCAGAGCCGGGGTGTGATGCGGTCGACCCTGACATCCTCGATAAACATGGATGATCAGAGCTGACAGGTGGAGGTGGAGGAAGGTGGAGGCTTGTCATGTCGCTGCTGTCACGCCTTCATATCCTCTGTGCAGAACATCAGAGCTTCAGGCATCAGGCTCTATCCTGCACTTGTTGATCTAGATAAGAATCTCCATCACACTACTTAAGTTTACAAATCCTTTCTAGAGCAGTTCTCAAAAACAGCTATGTGTGGAGAGGTCAAAGGTGAAGGCCTAATACAAGTGCAGAAACCAAGGGCTTGTTTTAACAGTTTTTAAGAAGGATTGCAGGGACCATTAGGCAATATTTCTTTGAATCGATTTTCCTTAGTACAGATGTGTAAATTGATCTAGTACGAGAAGTAAGAGCAGTATCGGTTGAAAACCACAGCTACAAGGAAGAAAATGTTGATATGAAAGAATATAACCAATCAGGAAGTAAATGATCAGTTTCTGAAGCTAGAAACTGGTTATAAGCTGCAGCTCAGAGTTTATTTTGTTATTTTCCTGAAACTAAAGAATGAATCTATCATTTAGAAAGTGAGGCAGAAAACCGGCTTCCTTCAAACAACCTCTTCAAACACGGCCTCTTGTTTCATTGGGTGTAGTCCAGACATACACCTAAAAACCTGTTCCACCTCATATTAAAGCACCTCCTCACGAGGATGGTGTGCGTACATTTCTCCTTTCTCTTGGACGGAGTTCAGAATCCGATGCCGGGGGGGCTGAGCGGGCGTCATTCTGCCGCCGGTTCTGCTCTCTTCTGAACAGATGGAATTTGTTGGTTTTTTTATGTACATTTCTGGGTTACATCTGTCACAACAAATGAAGTTACACCCTCCACCTTCAATAAAAATGAGTGGGCAGGAACCAGCCTGCAGGCGGCTGTGTGTTTGGTAGGAGATACACCTGCTGGTGATGGATGTGGTTGCAGATAGCCGTCTTATCAGTGAGCTGCAGATTTCCAAGAAAAGCACAAATAGGTGGATGGTCAAATGATCACAAACGGCTGATTTACTGTCAGATAGAAACAGTAAAAACAGAACGGGTTGGATCGCGGTGGTTCTTGCTGGGATGTGCGCCGTTTCTCATCAGGGATCTTCGCTAATACCCTCCGGCCCTTTGATGCTGGTGGGGGCTTGCCCACGCCGGGCCGGCAGCTCGTCTTTGTTTTACCTTCTCTAGAAGGTTCAAAGCTGCAGTCGTCCGATGCCTCATGTCTATGCAGCTAAATTGGAACCATTATTATTTGAAACCCAAATAAAACAAATTGAGAAAAAAACGTTGGTGTTTGGCCAAAAAATGTAAATGTCCAAAACTTTTTACTATTCTGAAATAAACGTAACGACTTTTAGCTTCAAATGGTCTGTTTTTTTAGGTTTCAAAACTTCTTTTTCAGTTTCAATTTTTTTTCTGTTTTTGAATCAAAAAATATCAGTTTCAAAATTGTCAGCATGGTTGTGGCGCATTGGGGCGAGGCTAATATGAAAGACCATTTAAAATCGATAAGGGTGGTAACTTTAGTCCCAGTGCATTCACTGACTCCCAGAACTGTGATAATTACATTCAGGAAATGGCTGTATTGTCTGTACTATCATAGTCTGAAGTTGTTTTAAGACAGGTGTACAAATCAAAGTTTTGACGCGTTCAAGTCACAGCTCTAGCCAATTCAAAGCACAGTCTTTTTGTGGTACATACAGGCATCAAAAACATATTTATGCTTCGGAAATGTATTTATTTATTAATTCTTTTTCAGTTTGGTTATACAACATTTACAATCTACTTAAGAAGAACGGGAGAAGGATGAAGACCAAGTCTTATAAATCCATACCTCCTTTTTTATATTTTTGATACATCACAAACATAATTTATATATACAATAAAAAAAAAATTGGTCCTAGTAATGAACCTTGTGGAATACCACAGTCTTTTTTGGTGTTTTGATAAATATCCTGTTTTCACATTAAAAAAAATAGAGGTCAAAGTGAAAAAAATGTTTGAAATTGAAATTTTGAGTTTTGAAACCTAAAAAACAGAACATTTAAAGCTGAAAATAATTTAGTTTAATTTAGAAAAGCTAAAATTTTAATGTTTATATTTTTAGTTTGTTTTATTTGGATTTCAAATAATAATGCTCCTTCTGTGTTCTGTGAAGTCTCCAGACAAACAGAGGGCGCTGGAGGAGACCAAAAACTACACTACCCAGTCTCTTGCTAGCGTGGCCTACCTGATCAACACGCTAGCCAACAATGTGCTACAGATGCTCGACATCCAGGCGTCGCAGCTCCGCCGGATGGAGTCCTCCATCAACCACATCTCCCAGGTGAGCAGAAACCCACCTCCTCTTCGCCCGATATGCCGATACTGAAACTTTCTTTAGCTTTATAGCTTACTTTTTAGATTTTTAGCTCTTTAAAACTCTTTCGTTTGTCAGACGGTGGACATTCACAAAGAGAAAGTAGCGCGCCGGGAAATCGGCATCCTCACTACCAACAAGAACACATCCCGCACGCACAAGATCATCGCCCCCGCCAACCCCGAGAGGCCCGTCCGCTACATCCGCAAGCCCGTCGACTACAGCCTGCTGGACGACATGGGCCACGGAGTTAAGGTGCTCCTGTTTTTTAGTATCAAGCCGTGAGATTGTTTATTTATTGGATAGAATTAGAAGGTCAGGCAGGAAGGAAGTGTGGCTGTTTGTGTTTTTGGATCAATGGCGGCGGCAGCGCCTCACAGTGCACTCTCTGAGGTCAAACAACGATTGGGTTTCAGAGTCAATGATCCAAACAGAACAACTGTCACCTGCTGTTGCTCCCTGTTTTCTCTTTCAGCTGTAGTCCAATGTATCTTTTATTTTGAAAAGTTAGTTCTTTTATAATACATCTTGAGTACTTTGGGAAATAGAGATTAAAAGTTTGAATGTCTTCGATCAGTCGACAGCCTCTCATTGACGTTAACCTCCTGATTTCTTCTCTTCT
>NC_050517.1:31615887-31619249 GCF_002922805.2 Oryzias melastigma | reverse complement strand
ACAGCTTCTCATTGACTTTAACCTCCTGATTTCTTCTCTTCTCTTACGCTCGCCTCCTTTCTCCTCTTTGTCAACCGTAGTGGTTGCAAAGGTTTAAGGTAAGACGCTTGAAGTGAAAGCCTCAAAGCAGGGAGGGGCTTATCGGGATTTCTGGGTGTGTTTGAGGACTTTTAAATGTTTTCTTTCATCTCAGAGGCTTCCTTGATTTTTGTTTCCTTTTTGTTTGAGATGCACCAAAGCTTATTTTATTCGTTATTTTCTTTCCGTCCACACCTAAAGCTTTATATACATCCAAAAGAGAACAAGTTATTTCACGCTTTGTCAAATTCAGTTTTGAATACTTTATATTTAAAATAAAACTATACACAGAGACAATTGTTTCATTCAGATTTGTTTGTTTCAGTCTTCTGTTCTTTTATTCTGAAAAATTTGGTCTACAGTATTAAAAAAAATGTATTGTTGCCAAATGTGAATGAAAACATTGCGTCTCAACATTCACCAGTGAATGGAGACTGAATTTATTCTTGTTACTGCTGCCAGGGGATGTGGGAGGGGAGTATGGCAGTACGTGCTGCTACTTTTCAAAAAACAAAAAGAAGAAAAAATTTTAATCCACAATCACAAAAAAGTCTTTACCTACACCACAAAAAATAGCTGAAATGTTGCCAGTTACTATGAGGACTGAAACGTTGCTAAATTAAGCCACAAACGTAGCAACTGTTATCTTACGCTAGCTTGTGTATGAGGTTGACAACAGCAGCACCTGTTGTTGCTTCTAAAGAAAAGCAAACAATTACATAAAATTAAATCTAGAATTGCAAAAAATGTTTAAGAACACAACAAAATACTGTTGTTTGTTGCTAGTTACTAGACGGATTCAAAAGTCACTAAATAAAGCTAAAAGGGGAAGAACAATTAGCTTGCACTAGCTTGTTGTTGAGGGTCACTATGGCAGCACTAAGTAACAAGAAGCAAACAATGACATAATTTATCTAGAATTGCAAGAAATCTTTAAGAAGATTTAAAAAGTACTGTAATTTATTTCTAGTTGCTAATATGAGGCTCAGAAAGTTGCCAATTAAATCTGCAAATGGGAAGTAATTGAAGGCTTGTGCTAGTTTGTTGTAGAAGGCTACTATGGCAGCACTTGCTACTGCTTCTCAAAAAAGCAAACTTCAATCAAGAATCATAAAATTTCTGAATTAACTCTCAGCAAAGTACCCTAATTTTTTGCCAGTTAGTATATGAACTGAAAAGTTGCTGATTAAAGCTTTAAGGACAGCAATTGTTAGCGTGCGCTAACTTATTGTTGAGGGTCACTGTGGCAGCATTTGCAAACAATGACTTTACATTTAATCTAGAATTAAAAGAAATCTTGAAGATCAAAAAAAGTACCATAATTTGTTCCTACATGCTAATGGGAAGCTAAAAAAGTCAATAAATAAAGCCTACAAGGTTAGTAATTGATGGTTTATGTTAGCTTACTGTACAAGGTTGCTATGGCAGAGCTTGCAACTGCTTCTCAAAAAAAGCAAACAACATAATTTTAAATCAAGAATCCCGAGAAATCTTCAACAACAAGAGGAAAAAGTCGTCTGATTTGTTGCTAGTAGGCTAGCTGTTATGTCAGAAAGATCTCAAAGTCAGGCCTTTAACACTTGAGCTTTAGCACCAACGTTAACATTCTTTGGACTACTGTGACTCTTCAACACATTTAACTTTATTCCAATGGATTCTGTCAAAGAGATAAATATCTTTGTTCCGATATGCTACTCTTTGTAATAGTATGGTTATTCATATCGGTGTAAAGGCACTTTTCTCTGGTGCTAAAGGGTTATAGAGGGTTGTTAACTTGTGTCAACATTTTTTTTAACTTTAAAGTTTGTGTTGCTCATTATCACCTCATCTGATGTAGACTTTATTTAAAATGTCCTGTTAGCTTAATACTAATAAAAAATGGGGCTACATTTCATGAAAAATGGTCCAGTTATGATTCCTGGTGGAGTTTCTTGGTGATTCTCTACTTTTAATGTATCCAATTGTTGTTTGTTGTTGTGTGCATGCTCAGTTTTTGCTGGTTTACAACACAGTTACTTATATTGGTGTCAACTGATCGATCTTTGAAGTACTGACACCTGCCTCTCCTCGCCACAGGCCAGTGCCCAGAACATGAAGACCGGCGGGGGTGCTCTTCCTCGCACCAACCCCCCCACACAGAAGCCCCCCAGCCCGCCCATGACGGGGAAGGGGACGCTTGGGTATGTAGGCCGCCGCGCTCCACGAGTGTCTGTGGAACCGGTTGCTGCTGGTTTCATCATCAGCGTCCCGGTTGTCCCGTGGTCGGGTTAGCAGCCACCTCTTGAAGAGAGTTAGGAGATTTCTTCAGGATCTCCAAACGTCTTTGATCTTCTCTTTGATGATTAGGAGTTTAGAGAAGTAGTTTTTTCTCTTGAAGTTTTGCAGAGATGTTGTGTGTTTTTTTGAGTCGTCTTGCGTAAATGTTCTTTAATGGTGTCGATATGTTTGTCTTCTCATCCCCTCCACCTTTGAGTTGTGCATTTGAATGTGGGACATAAAGGGGTTCCCGTGACCTCATCACGACCTTCAACATCCATGCCAGCTCCTGAATCAAAAATTTTTTTTATGTTTAAAAGTCTGTTTAAGCTTTTTTTATTGTTTTTTTTTTAGCTTAATTAAGTTTTTATCTTTTTTTAAAACTTTTAGGGTAAGTCGGGGTGCATTTATTTGTTTTTTTTATAGATGTTCCGTATTTTCCAGAGTATAAGACGCACCCAAGTATAAGTCGCGAGAGCAAAAATTGTCTAATCAAGATATACCATATACAAGTAGAGTATGAAAGTTGCACTTTTAGGAGAAAAGTCTGACGTTTCAGAACGAGCCCAGTGTCGCTGAATAAATACAAGAATGCTAATTTTTTGATGTGTATAAGAAAAATATCAAAGTTTAAGAGGAAAAAAATCAGATTATCTTCCATGTTTGTTTAGGACAACACCTTCTGCTGCTGTAAGTCGCAAATACTTATACTCGGATGCAGCGCCCTCTTGCAGTTGTAAGAGGAGACAACAGCTAAAAGACAACTGGTGTTCACTGGGAAAATACAAATATAAGAGCCCATTTATGTCTAAAATAAACACAAATATATCGCTCCAGAGTATAAGTTCCACCCCTAGGTAAACTATGACTTATACTCCGGAAAATACGGTAAATAGTTTAAATCTGTCCTAAAAAAAACACTATAAAGATGTTTTTTCAGTTGACCCCGCCCACATCACCCATGGACCCCCAGCCAACCACCCCGATGTGTACCACCTGTCATACCCCATCATTTTAAGTTTGCACTT
>NC_050517.1:31613529-31615606 GCF_002922805.2 Oryzias melastigma | reverse complement strand
CGTTGTCCCTAACGACTACGTCTCGAGTCCGACGCGCAACATGGCGCACCCCCAGCAGAGCCCCGCACGCACTGCATCTGTTAATCAGAGGAACCGCACGTACAGGTACCCCCCCTCCCCCTTCCCAGCATGCCTTTCTACACTTCTGAAGCGAGCCCCCTCTTCTCCTCGCTCTCTCTTCCTCTCTTGGCCCTGGAATCAGGGAATCTTCCTCTCTAGATCTGCGCTTAGACGTTCCCTCTTCTTGAACTCACTTTTTCCCAGCAGTTCGAGCTCAAGTTGACAAAGAAATGAGGACGGCGAGCTGTTTTTAGCTCGGCTAGACACAGGTTTCCATGGTGATAGTCATACGAAGCAACGCCCCCGCAGTGCTGATTCTTAAAAGAATCTTTTTCAACCAAAACAAGGATTCATAAACTTCAGTAAAATCCCGCCAGACAAGTGGAGAAATGTGGGAACGACAGAAAAGTTTTTGCCCCATCTGCAACCAGGAAGTTTCTTCCCCCGCCCACCGTCCGCTCGCCTCTCCTCAGTGTTTTTTTATCTTCACCGCTCCATCCACAGATCTCCATCCTCATCTCTGGGCTCTCTGTTGTGAGCAGAAAGTCTGCCCTGTCATCCGTGTCATCTCCGTGTCTGCGTCTGGTTGTGTTTTCTTCAGGCTTCAGCTGCTTCTTTATATCCCTGTGACATGGTCATTTCAGAGGCATCCGACCTCGGCTAACACATCGACGCTCTTAAAAAGAGAACAGTCTGGAGTTATGCACGGATTCTGATTTCTTCAACCTTGATTTGATCTGATGGTTTAAAACCACACATATTCTAGAGAGTTCTTTCTTTTTATTTTTTTTCCTTTAAGAAGCAAGTTGTTGGTGACCCTCGCTTCAGACTCAAGCTTTCAGTCTTCCAAGTGTTCGACTTTATTTGAAATATTTTTCTCTAAAAACAAAAGCAAAAAAATGTCAAATAAAATGCAAGATTTTCAGTTATTGTATTTTGATTAAAATGTCCTCTGTTTTCTGAAATTTAAAAGAGTATTTTTCACAAACTGTAGTACTGTATTTTCTGTATTATAGGGTGGAATTAAAAGCCTTAATTTTTATTTTTAAAAAAAACAACAGCACAGCATTCCCGATTGTGTATACTGAAGTTGAAGCGGTTTTGAGAGATAAATGCAGCTGTCAATATTTCAGGTTTTTTTGTATGAGTTGCAAACAAGGTTTGTTGTTGTCATAAATAAGCTAACTCGGCTAATTAATTGTAGATGGACTGGCTGTAAAGAATCATCCGGGTTCGTTTGCAGGAGCCTCTTGTTTTCCGTTATTTTTTGCTGTATTGATTTTAGACGATAAATCAAATGAAGCAAACTAACTTTGTCATTTATTTTTGGTCCAGATCAAACCATTTCAGCGAGAAATCTACTTTAGCTTTCATCTCCAGCATTGTAGCTAGCACTTTAAGGACATGCATATTAGCCACTTCAATACAAATATCGCTGTTTCTTACGTTAAACGCTAACAGACACCTGGAGCGAATTGATCTCATTCGATCAACCTTTTTCCCTAAAGTTTTTCCCGGGTATTGATCGTCTTCATGGTTCTGAAGAACCGGGTTCCTAACAACTTGCTTGTCCTTTTTCCTGTATAGTTCCTGGGTTTACCTTCTGACGCTGAAACCGTTAGCTAAAGCTGTTAGTTCTTTTTGGGTTAGCAGGGTGTGTTTGATCTCTAACGTGTTCTGCCGCCCCGCCCCCAGCAGTGGGAGCAGCGGGGGCAGCCATCCCAGCAGCAGTCGCAGCAGCAGCCGAGAAAACAGCGGCAGCGGGAGCGTCGGAGTTCCCATCGCCGTGCCGACCCCGGCCCCGCCCACAGCCTTCCCAGGTAACGCCCTCTTTCCGTGCCCTTGAGGGCGGAGCTCCGCAGCACTAACTCGACTAATATGAGTGTCCAGGATTTCTGCGTCTTCCCTGCTCACTCTGATCTTCCTCTTCCTCACCTGTTTCCTTTTTTTCTTCTTCAACTTCACCCCTCCCCACCTGTCAGGGTCAGTCCCCGCCCCTTCAAACTCAGCTAAGCCC
>NC_050517.1:31609836-31613423 GCF_002922805.2 Oryzias melastigma | reverse complement strand
AACACAGCCCCCCCTGGTTCTGGTCCCGCTCCTTATGGCAACCCGGCACAAGGTGAGTGGGAGAAGCCCACCCCCTCCATCCCGAGACACCTGCCCCCACCTGCTTTGTGTTTTCGCTCTCATCATCATCCTCTCTCAGATGAAGAAATGTGGTTTGTTCTTTAAATAAGTGCAATACAACAAACAAACAAACAAACATGCAGCTTATAGGAAGTAAACAAACGACCGAACTGTTATTTTGGACCAGTAATGCAAATGTTATAATCAGACCTCCATTAACATCTCCAGCTTTTCATTTAACTCATCAATAAAAAGTAGTTTTTAAGGTGGAATTACTAAATTAATTAAATCTTTAATTTAATCTTATTGGTGTTGAGAAACATCCCTTTTTCTTTCCTGCACTTATGTCAAAGTACGTCACTATAAAGTTGAGGCTTGGTCACACAAATAATCTGATGAATAAATTTACCAAATTTTCAGTGAAATATGTAATATGTAATCCGATTACATACTACTTGAATCCTCTTTCAAATGTCTACTATGTAATGTGATTACAAACTACCGAAATTCTCCATTACATGTTAATCTGATTACATGCTTTCTTAATCCATATCCCGTGTAGTTTATGTTGAGGCTACAAACTTCTAAAATCCTCCTTCATAAATGTAATCTGTAATCAGACTAATTTCTTAGTCACATATGTAGTCTTTAATCAGATTACAGCTACATCCATAATCACATGTGAAGTCTTTGATCGGAGTAAAATCTTCTGAAATTCTCATTTACATCCCTATGATGTATTTTGTAATCAGATTACAAACCGCCAAAATAGAAAATCAAATATCATCTAAAATCATATTACAAACTACTGGAATCACTAGGTATTTGTGAAGTATATAATATGCAATCCGTTTACATACTACCTGAATCATCTGTCACGTATGTATTATCTAATCAGACTAATTTAATAGTAGCAAATGTAATCTGTAATCAGATTACATGCTCTCAACATCCATAATAACATCTATAGTCGTTATCATTTAGCAAATGATTGAAATCAACAGGTATTAGGTCAGTATATGATGTGTAATCAGATTAAAAACTAATTAAATACATATCACATGTGCAGTCTTTGATCAGTTTACAAACTTCTGAAATCCTCTTTCATATATGTAATCTGATTACAGATTACGTACTACATAAATTCGGTGCCACATACAGTATGTATTCTGTAATCAGATTACACCTACATCCATAACCATGAAGTATTTGATCAGATTACAAACTTCTGAAATCCTCATTCACATATATATATTGTGTAATACATAATCAGATTACAAACTGCCAAAATAAAGTCACATAATTTTTTAATTATATTACAAACTAATGAGATTAATAGATATTTGGACCGTGTATAATTTGTAATCAGATTACATTCTACCTAAATCATAGTCACATATGTAATCTGTAACCAGACTAATTAATCAGACTTATTTCCTAGTCACACATGTAATCTGTAATTGGATTGTATCTATTATCACGTGAAGTCTTTGATCAGATTACAAACTGCCAAAATACAGTCACATAAAATGTGTTATCAGAGTACAAACTAATGAGATCCATAGGTGTTTGGGCATTATATGAAATGTATTCAGATTACACTCATCCTAAATCCATAATTGCGTGTGTAGTCTTTGATCAGATTACAAAATTCTGAAATGCTTAATAACACATGTATTCAAATTACAAACTACCTAAACCCTTACCCAAATCCATAGTTTCATGTGCAATCTGTGATCACATTACAAGACAATTTAATTTCTTTGTTGCATATAATGTGAGATGTAATCAGATTACAAACAACCAGATCCCAAACTACATTTTTGATCTATATTTAGGTTACAAACTACCTAAATCCAAAGGTTTTTGGAGAATATGTAATCTGTAATCTTGTAGTTAGTTGTAGTTTGTAATCTAGCTGTTATTTATTGTTTTTTTTAAGTTCAAGTTTAGATTCAACAAATTAAAAATCTGCAGTAAAATAAAGATCTAAGGGTTGAGTGTGCCCCTGAATCTGAATAAACTATGGATTGATTGGAGTCAGATGGATTGGTTTTAAACGAAGTTTGACATGTGGAATAAAGTAGTTTTTAAGGCAGTTTATTTGTCTTTAAGCATTTCTGCACCACCTTCATCAGAGTTCACCTTCCCGATCTTCATCTCCGTCAGCGTATCATCATCTTCCTCGATCTGCTGCTTCCTCCTGTCCAGAAGCATGATCCGTGACGTCGTCCTTTTCTTTTCTGTGAAGTTTTTTTTTTGCTGCGTTTTGTTTCACCTCATGAACATGTGATGCTGCAGCTTCAGTCTGGTGACTCTCTGCTGCCCCCTGCTGTCCTCTCCTCGCAGGCGCTCCTCAGTTCTACAGCATGAACCGCCCGCTCCAGCAGCCCCAGAACCAGCAGGTGGGGGGTTCCCTGCCGTACCGCCGGCCGTCCTCCGTCACCGGGCAACCCAACCCGGCCCACAACCCCACCCAGCTCAACGGGGGGCCCCACTACACCCAGAACCAAGGTACATCTGAGCCTGTGCAGTAAAAACAACCCCTAAATAGCAATAATATTTTCAAAATAAAAGTCCATTTAATGATAAATGTTTATTACGTTTATTGATTAAATCTGGAAAAAAAGAGATTCCAGATATAAATAAATAAATAAAACTAACTTAACTTATATTAGGCTTGTTTTTATTTCTTAAACTCCAGACAAATGCCTATTTTTTTCAATTAAAAAATAATAAATTGTTTTAATCAGCTTGTAAAACATCCAGGTTCTTTCTAATCTTTTTATTTTTCATAATTGAACTTCACTTCGCTAGCGCCATCTGCTGTCTTTTCTTTACAATTTTTCAAGCTTTTATTTTTATGATTTCTTTTTTGTTCTGACCAAATTATAAAAGTCAAACTGACATAAAAGTAATCATAATGATTTATTTCTATGACCTTAAATCATCCTGATGTCTGGATTATTGTTCTTTTAACTCTCTTTTTCTTTCTCCTCTCGTCCGACATCTGTCCTTCTCTTCTTTAAACCATTTTATTTGTTCCCGCCGTTCTCCTCGTGGCGCTTCTGTCTGTGCTCTGACGCCGTGCGGTGATAGCCGGCCCACACGCGCCCCCTCCCCCCTCCATGCAGATCACCCCTCAGCTGCCCCTCATGGGCTTTGTGGCCCGAGTTCAGGAGACTAGTAAGTGGCTTTTAGCTCCTCGCTGCCTCAGCATGACCGCCGCCCGCTTTCACCCCCACCCCTCCACACTGAGATTAGCCACCAGCTGGAAGTTGCTGCCTTTGGCTTTTTTTTTAAATTGGTCTTTAAAAAAATATTGAAAATTTCAAAATAAAATCATCTGAAGGCTATACAAAAAGAATCCAGATTCAAGTTTCACTTTTCTTCCTTTGCAGCAGCTGTTGGCTCTTCTTTAAGGTCGAAAACATGTGAGCAGCGTTTTTAATGCACATCTGCATAGTGCTGTCCGTAGTGCACGTTTCCATAATCCAAACCTCTATCTGAACCCCGCATGAACCATT
>NC_050517.1:31599549-31609721 GCF_002922805.2 Oryzias melastigma | reverse complement strand
TCAGACGAGCCGGTGTTTGAGGAACCCACGCCGCCGCCGCCCCCGCCTGAAGACTACGATGACGATGAAGACGAGGAAGAGTCGGCGGTGGTTGAGTACAGTGACCCCTACGCTGAAGAGGACCCGCCGTGGGCCCCCCGAAGCTACATGGAGAAAGGTTTGGTTTTTCATAAAAATGTTTATAAAGTAACATAAAATTAAAAAAAAGGAAGGAAAATAAAAAAAAGTCCCCCCTTCATTTGATCAGTTTTTAGGTTAGCAAACACATAAAGTAGACATTTTTTGAAGTACTTCAGCAACCATCGACTGTATATGGGAACTGGACTGAGTGTTCCAAACAGGAAGTGCCTGCAAAATCCCATGGACTCCTAATGAAAACATAAACAGCTGTTACTTAGTCGTTTTATTAGTCTGATAACTTTTAACCAAGTTATAAACTGACCAATCAGATGCCTCCATAAAAGTGGGTGGAGCCTGCTAGCCCCCACGTTCAGCATTCAAACGGTTAGACATATGTTGTGCAGCCTGCTTTCTCCCAACAAGGTCACTCCTGATTGGCCAGAGCGCTTGCCATAGAAACGTTGACCAATTCGGACCAATCACGGATTACTGGCTCCAACATAACGGAGTCCAAACCGCAAACCATTTGTAATCTGATACATGTAACTCAAGTTATAAACTGACCAATCAGATGACTCCATAAAAGTGGGTGAAGATAGCTGCCCCCCACGTCTAATGATCAAAACATTTGACAGATTTAGTGTAGCCTGCTTACCCCAAAAAGGCTCACTCCTGATTGGCCAGATGGGTTGCGATAGAAACATTGACCCGTTCAAACCAATCACGAATTACTGTCACCGACATAACGGAGTACGTACCGCAAACCATTCTTAATCTGAAGCCTTTAATTCAAGTTATAAACTGACCAATCAGATGCCTCCATAAAAGTGGGTGGGGCCTACTTGTCCCCACGTCCAACATTGAAAGCATTTGACAGATTTTGTGTATCCCCGCTTTCTCCAACAAGATCACTCCTGAGTGGTTGCCATGGAAATGTTGACCAATTTGGACCAATCCCAGATTACTGGCTCCAGCATAACGGAGTATATACCGCATAAACAAAAATGGCTGCCAAATTGACCCCATTTTCTTTCTTGTCCAGTTCTCGTATATGGTCAATGGAAGCAACCCCGCCCCCTTTTTTTTATTTTTTAATTCTCCTCAAACTTCGCAACAACTCACTTGACTCTCGTCTCCGCCCAGTGGTGGCCATCTACGACTACTCTCGCGACAAGGAGGACGAGCTTTCATTCCAGGAGGGCGCCATCATCTACGTGATCAAGAAGAACGACGACGGCTGGTTCGAGGGCGTGATGAACGGCACCACAGGCCTCTTCCCGGGAAACTACGTCGAGTCCATCATGCACTACGCCGACTGAACAACCTCCTCTGAGTTGGGAGGGAGCACCCGGCGGGGAAGGGGAAGGGGGAGGGGGAGGGGTTTTCGGTGTCAGACTTTTGGGTCCGACGGAGCGCGGTCGCCTCCGGACCAAGAGGGGGGAGCGGAGGCGGGCATCGTGGCCCGGCGTCATTCTCTCCCCCTCGCCGCCGTACAGCAACCACTACTCCAGCTATGTCCTTCCCCGTAGTATTTCTTCATTCGTTTGAGTGGGCGGTGGTGGATTTTATTTCCGTGTTACGTTTTGAAGCCACTACACGCGTCTGTTTGCTTCATATCTCTTTTTGCGTTCCACACCAACTCGCCCTTATTTACAATATTTATTTGTAGTGGGATGAATGGCGAGCAGGCGGCCGCCGTTCCAAAACGTCGGGCCGATTCTCCTCAACACTCCAGAGACAACAGTATCCTCAGCATGGGAATGGTGGTTCTACAGCGCGGTACCTCGGCAGAACCGGTGCCAAAGCTGAGCAAGATAAGCACATCCGATGTCTTAAAGCGCTGGCCGACGCTCGCGCACGTCTAAGGAGACATCCGGACCGAACCGCAGTCCGCGCCGTTGGGTTGATTTTCACGTTTTGCACACAGGTTCAGTCGTCGCTCCAGGAAGGAAATCAATGTGGGAACACTCGTCTGCACATTTTCGTTATGAGTTTTTGCTTGAGCGCATGTTTCTGAAAAAAAGACAAAAAAACACTTCTGCTTTACTGGTTATTACCGTCTTAATATATATATTTTTTAGATATGCTGTGGGGTTGTTCTTTAATTTTTCTTGGATGACGACGCGTTTAGGACATGTCTACGATGTTTGTGCCATATTGAAGGGTGTGTTGCTGTTCAACATTTGCAATAAGTCGACTTGAGCGTGGCGGATCGTCGTCGGAATGCTAACCTTTCTTTCTTTCCATCCTGATCTTTTTTTTTTTTTTTTCTTTTGGATTAAAAAAAAGCACATACATTTGTAATAAAAAGGTGTAGAAGAAGATATAATATAAATGTGAAATGTATTATGTCCTCCCGATGGGACCTCCTGAACATGAAAAGATGCAAACTGTCGTGCTGAAATGGTTCTCAACTGTTGCAAGCGCCCCATTACTTTATATAGAAACAGACGACAGGTTGAATTTGTCCTTCATATAGTTTGATAAGCTTGGCCGTGAAGTGTTTTTCCAGGGCTCAGTGCGTTACTTTATGTTCCAATCCTAATGAAACCTGAGTAAAATACGGGTCCGTATGTGGTTCTTGCATGCCATTGTTCTCATCTGTACTGGTGTTTCCAAAAAAAAAAAAAACGAGAGATCACCCATTACTGAAAAGACGAGCATCTCTAACCAGGTACCAGCAGCCTCGTCCAAAGAGACTGGAACCCCTCAGACTGTAGCCATCCATGACACTATCGGTGGAGTTTTGTTTCCCTGTGGCGGTACGGCGAGAGGGCGGGCGGGGGAGGGGAAGATCCACTTGCGTAGCACCCTGAGAATAACGCTAAAGAACCATCGCGGGTTGCAGGATTCACGGCCTCCTGGAATCACAGACGTTGTTGAGTTTGACGGTCCATAACGCCATCGTGTTGCACAGTTCAAAGTGGAATTGCAGAAGCATCATGTTTGTAAAATCATCAGAACAAAGACAATAAAGTGATGAAGATTTCACGGTGTAGACTTGTCATTTTTTCATCCAAAAGTATTATAATTAACATTACCTTTTTCTACCACCGAATTGCTTTAAATATGTCCAATTTCCAAATGTTTTGTTTTACTTGTGGAAATAGAACATAATTAGCAGTTGTGATGTCATTCTAATATGTCAAATTATTTCTAATATGTTTAAAAAAACATTTACTTTCAGGCATTTTAGACATTTTCTTAATGGAAGAAATAATCAAACTAATTCCAACTGGTTTATTTGTCTTTTTTCATGCAGTGATTTGTTTTATCATGAATTTTGACATGTGTACTAAAGAAATGCACAGCGTTTTAGTTTTAAAACCATAAGAATGAACCCACTGGTATTTAATTTTGTTCCAGTTTTGAATGTATTATTTATGGCATAATTACTTAATTATTTTAGGAAGTTTAGTTTTCTTTTAGTCTAAAAAATGGAATTAGAAATAAATGTAAATAAAAAACAGCAGAACGACACTTTTATTTCTTGTTCTGAAAAATGCTGGTAAAGTGGAACGCTTGTAAATTTGTAACAAAAATATGTAAAAATTGACGTCAAAGAAAAATTCAGTTTCCTTGTTTAGTTTTGGCAATATTTCAAATGAATTCAATCATCAGCTATTGAAAACAGATGTAAAAATGTCTTAAACGTAACAAAGTTTATGCTCTTAAACCTTGGAGGAACAATGTTGGCAGCCAAAATGTAAACCAACCTGTTTTTCTGCCTCGACAGGATGGTTGTTTAGTAGAAGAAACGTTTAAAAAACTAAAACTTTCTCATTTTGAGTGAGGCAAATGTTAAACGTCTTTGCTAAAGTAAACTAGAGCGAGATTGACGTAGACAAAATGACCTTGAATGGTAATTTAAAAAAAAACAGCATCTTAGCTGAAATTTAGTTTAAGAAAGAAGACGGATGTATACATTTTTTTTTTACGTTTTTCACAGCTTATATAAATGAATTCCTGCATAGCTTTAACAATATTTAGAAGCATTTTCAGTTTTGAGTGGTCACTTATGTTGTCGTCTTAAAATATCAAATTGTTTCAAATACGTCAGATAAAACGCGTTTTCTTTCTGGCGTTTAAGAGAGAAACTCTTGAAGCATTTTTATGACCTTCTCAAAGTAGTTTGTTTTATGTTCTAAATCCTTTTTATCGTCTGTAATTAAATTACCAAACTCTTTGGTATCAAGAAATGTAAGATAAAAACACAAAGGTATTTGTTTTTTGTTAAGGTTGATGAAACATTTTTTCAAACTGAGTCACAGGTAAAGATGATGAAGTTTCTCTTTCATTTGTTTGCAAACGAGGAAGCTTTCAGCCGATGTCTTTGTGAACTCTTAGTCTTTTAACTTTTGATACGTATATTATATTTGTGTTTTGATTTAGTTCTTTTTGTATTATTCTGTTAATTTTAGTTTTACTTGTTGACTTTTCTGGTGGATTAGAACAATGGCGTTGATGCCGTCACTGGTTCTTTTCTTTCTCACCTTGTTTGCAGCAGACGTCCACTCAGGTCAGATCTAATTCTATCTACAAGAATATTCTAGAAACATTGTTTGTATTTACAAACATTATGAAGTCTGTGTTTTACATTAGAACTCAGGAATTATTTTAGGAAGTGGATATCTGTAAATGAAGATTTAAAACCTATCATTTAAAGTTATCTTTCTTTTACTCTAAAAAATAGAAAGACGCTTTAATTTGTTGTCCTGGAAAAGCTAGTAAAATTGTACAATAATGACAAAAATATGTAAAAATTGACGTCAAAGAACAATTCAGTTTCCTTGTTTAGTTTTGGGAATATTTAATAATAAATTTAATCATCTTTCATTGAAAATGGATGAAAAACAAAGTTTATGCTCTTAAACCTTGGAGGAAGAATGTTGGCAGCAAAAATGTAAACTAACCTGTTCATCTTTCTCGACAGGATGGTTGTTTAGTAGAAGAAACATTTTAAAAAATAAAACTTTTAACAGTATCTTTTTAATTTTGAGTTAACTAAACTAGAACAAGTTTAACACAGAAAAAGTAGATTCAGTGTTCACATTGACTCCATATGACTAGGTTAAATGAACTACCTGTAAATTCTTATGGACCTTAGAGTAAAGTAGAAAAGTGTTTTTCAAGTGTTTGTCATTTACTGTTAACCATTAAAACCTCTCATTTCTGAAGCCTGCAGGCTTGAACTCAAATGTGACTTCAACACTGAGTGAAGCAGATATTTCACTCAAACGTCTCGGTTGTTTGGAAGGAAATTCTGCAACACTTATTACTGATGGCTGCAGAATCATTCCAGTTTTACTTCAATTATGATCTTAATTTAATTCAGAAATGACTTTTTCTAAAGTGAATGTAGAATAATTTAAGGAAATATACATGTATAAATATTTGAATGACAACGGCGCAATGGTGTTAATTCTTGTCTAAAAAGTTCATTTATTTATTTAACCATTATTTTTACCATTAGGATCAGATGAGAACAGTTTCTCATTTACAATGGTAATCAGGCAAGAGGGCGCAGCAGAAGTAAAACAAAAATGTGAAAATGTGGATGGTTTATTCGAAAATTACATTTAAACATGTTTTTTCTTTAAAATTGTTAGACCGCAATGCATTGTGGTCTATATTCGCTAATCTAGTCAGCATCAATACACGCTGGTTTTTTGCAAAGGCTTTTTGAGTGCATTTGATTTTGGAATTAGTAGATTCGGAAAATGGCGATCGCACTAGATCGTGATTGAGGGGATTTGGACACAAACGTCCAATCACAAGCTAGCTTCTGCCAAGTTAGATAAATTCCAATTGTCTGAAGGTGAAACACAGTGTCTGTAGCGTTCACTGAACACGTCACCTTTATTTTCTACACAGAACTTGAAACAATACCTGAATAAATTAAAATAAAACAGTCCAAAAGAACCAGTGATGTCAAAGACATTCTAGTTTTATTGCCTAAAATAAAAAGTATGGGTAAATATCAATGAGTTTCTTTGTTTTCAGTCTTTTTCTTTATAATTTTAAATGTCAGATGAGTAACAAATATCTAGACTGAATCTGTTGAGGTAAAGAATTAAACTACACCTATCCCACAAAGTTAGTTGAATCTTTTGAGTAGTAGATAATGGAGATGATTATGAAATCATGTGAGAGCCTAATTATTAACATCATTACCGTTATTTACTGTTTAACTCCATAAATAAGGAATTCATTGGTCTTGAACTTTTTCTCTTCAGTTAAAGTCCTTGACGTGTTAAAGGGCTCCACAGTTGTCCTCACTCCAGATGATGTAGAAACGTCGATCATCAGCGTTACATGGAAACATGGAGAGGATCTGGCAGCAGAATGGTTTGGAGGGAGTCCCACTTTCTACCACAGCTTTAACGGTAAAACCTGTAGTTTTACGATAACAGTGATGCAGTCATTCCTCCTTATTCACAGGGTTATGCACCTCAACTCACACTTCCATTGCCAAAAGAATTTCCTTTAACTCTCCATACTCGTCAAAAACACTTCTGATTATGTTTTGTAAGATATTCAAGAACATGAGATTTGCTCAACACGTTTTGTTCCTCCAGAACAGAAGACTGTAGCAGCAACAGTGTAGCTACTTTAAGAGTGTCACTCTTTCTCTGAGCCTTAAAACCAAATAAACACATGATCCAGATGACAATCATCCTCCACGATTTTCTTCAACATTTCAGAATTGTCTCTGAGTTAGCTGATGGCTTTTCTCCATTCAGGGGCATAAAGAGAGGAGGGGGGTAGCCGACAGACGCTCCTCTCCCACCCCCCACTCTGGAGGGGGTTCTGCTGACTAGCATCTTGAGCAGTGTTGGGAATGTTACTTTTGAAAAGTAATTAGTTATAGTTACTAGTTACAGTGCCCAAAAAGTAACTGAGTTAGTAACTCAGTCACTACACCCTTCACACAGAAGACAGTCTTGCTGAAGCGCTCAGAGGGAAGAAAAGAACATTCTTGACTGATTGAACCTCATCAATGATCTGTAACACGGCACAATTTATGCTAAGAAACAGTAACGGTGTTAAGGTGGAGATGAAAGTATTTAATAAGTTAAAGGACTCTGTTACTTAACTTTAACACAGTTAGTAACACAGTAATACTTTGAGCCGTTACTATGAAGTGATTTTTGAGCCACCATATTGTAAGATAAAGTCACAGTTTTGAGGTTTAAAAAAATTCTTGAATTGCAAACAAAATTTAAAGTGTTAATAAAACTTCATAATTTTCAAATGAAACTATTTAATATTTGCGTTTGCAATACAAATATTTTAAGATGAGTCGTACCTCATCTCGCTTTCGTCTTATCTCTGATTTTGTGTTCGTTTATGTTTTGTGTGATGTTTGTGTCATCAAACAGCCCTCTGATTTGAATTATTATTCATTTTATTTCATTCAGTAACAATACATATCATTGAAATGATACTAAATAAACATAAAACGGTTAATAAAAAGGAGCAGATAAAAGAAAACTTAGATCATCTGCCCTCTTTTGCTATATCAACTAAATTAAATGAAAATATCTCAAACGGATCAAGAATTCTATCCAATCAAATCCCAATATTGATCTAACATGGTTTCTGCCACTGAGGCTCAAACGTCAAACAGGTTTTTACCCTCAATGTTGCTTCTATGGCTGAAGACAATAAATCATTTTTAATCATTTAAAACATAATTCATTCTCTTTTTTGCATTGGTTACTTGTACCCTCTTGTCTGTGATTGGCTGTTTGGTGGCACATAACTCAGAGTTTTGAACAAAATCAAAGATAGGATGAAAGCGAGATGAAGCACAACGCATCTAAAAACATTTGTGTTGGAAATGCAAAAAACGCTTTGGAAAGTAAATAATTCATATTTTCATTTTCAGTTTTTCTCTTAAAAAATTTGATCTCCAATCTATAAATTTTGCTCGCAATACAGGTTCACAAAAATCCCTCCATACGTTGCTCCCAACTCTGGTCTGGAGTTGTCAGAGTTTTGTGACGAACCGGAAGGGTAAAAATAATCTGTGAATACGTGAAACTGTAAATGAAGAAACGCTAATACGCGGGGAACACTGTACTGTGGTGTAGAAATCTTGTTGTTTTACCCTGAAAAGTGATGCTAACTTCCTCACTAACCTTGATGGGATTCTGTTGTTTTTACCGTCTTGTGGATCTGTTTCATTGTGGGAAATGTGATTGTAAGACTGGCTTTAACTTGAGGAATGAAAACTGAAAAAAAGAAAACAAATATTTTTAAATCTTCAAAAAGAAAAATAAGAAAAAGGGATCCTAAACGAATTCTGTTTGATAAACGTTTCAACATAAATATCTGTCATTCTTCCAGATCGCTGCAGTTTAAACACTGAAACAGGAGAACTGACGATCAATGATGTGAGACTGGAGCACAGCGGTGTGTACACCCCAGAGATTAACAACAGAATACTAACTGATATCAGACTACAGGTTCTCTGTAAGTTATGGTTTGTTTTTGTATAAATTTGCTTTGATTAATTTATTTTATTCACCAAAATAAGATTTTTCTTTGTTGTCATTTCAGCTCCAGTCCCCAAACCCAGCATTATTTCTAACTGTAACTCTGAGCAAACCCGGTGTATCCTCACCTGTGTGTTTGACAGAACAGATGATCTGGGAGATGTTCAGGTTTTCTGGATTCTTGATGACAGCAGTGTAAAAGAAGGCAGGAAGCTCTCCATCACAAAGGTACAGAGAAGATGTTTGACATATAACCTCAAACTCATGAAAATGATTGAAAAATTCCAACAAATAAAAACCTAGATCTAGCTTATTCTTTAGTTAATATTTCATGTCAGTGAAACTTTCTGAACTTTTGTCTTTAGGAGACGACGGAGAGGACGTTTATCTGCAGACTGAACAATCCTGTCAGCTCTGAGAGCAGCACCGAGCTGATAAACCCTCTTTTGCCTAGTGAGTCATCATGTGTGCAAGAACCCACAGAATCACAACAAACACTAAAACCCAGAACAAGTCATTTGTTTATTCATTATGTTCACTGTGATCTGTTTTTATTGCAGATAAACCACTTATCGTTTCATTGGCTGTTCTGATCCCGTGTATTTTAATTTTCCTTGGGGTCCTGGTGTATCTCTACATAAGTAAGAAAACCTCCAGAATTTGTATCTTTATTGAGTAAATCTGTGTTATTGATCTGATCTTTAATGTTTTTCTTGTGTGGAATGAATTCAGAGCAGCAAATGTCCTCAGTCTTGTTGTTTTACTGGTTCTCTGTTGTAAACACACAGAGTTCAGATGAACACAATCACATCGTTCTGCTTTCAATGAAGGTCTCGTTTGTTAAATCTGAATTCAAGTCAACTCATTCATGGAAAATGAGAAGAATATTTCAAAAACGTCTAATGAAACCTGAATGATTCCACACAAAACTACAGAGGAAACACAAACCTGATCCACGAGTTCTGAACTCAAAGTGTAGACGTTGAGATAACTCTGTTTTGGTTTCTGAAACAGAAAAGTTCTAGATTAGGAACAGAAAGATCAGAGAAAGATCTTTAAAAACATGTTCAAGGAGAGATCTAGAATCTTCTGTACACAAACATGACTGTAAATCCAGCAGAAGTATGTGTGTAAATCACAGAGACTGAGCTTTAAGCAGAAAACATTCATGGGTTCAGATTTGTTTGATTGTTGATCTTCTGTCTTTGTTGGTAACAGAAAAACGAAGACTTCAGAGGAGTAAGTAAAACACTTTAAAAAAAAAACAGACTAAAATGGATGTGAACCTTTATTCATCTCATTCATTGACAATAATGTTTACAGCCAAAAGTTTCCATTTGATTAGTTGCTACTGATGGTAATCATGAGCTAACTCTGCTTTTGTTTTTCATCAGTTGATTGGATGAATATGAGGTTGATCAAAGAAAAAAAAATGAAAAAAGGGCAGATAAATGTCAAATCTAAAATCTTCTCTACAGAGACTTGATTGTCAGTGTGTAAATCACAGAGACTGAGCTTTGAGCAGAAAACATTCATGGCTTCAGATTAGTT
>NC_050517.1:31572172-31597877 GCF_002922805.2 Oryzias melastigma | reverse complement strand
ATTCATTGACAATAATGTTTACAGCCAAAAGTTTCCATTTGATTAGTTGCTACTGATGGTAATCATGAGCTAACTCTGCTTTTGTTTTACATCAGTTGATTGGATGAATATGAGGTTGATCAAAGAAAAAAAAAAGAAAAAAGGAAAGATAAATGTCAAATCTAGAATCTTCGTTATAGAGATTAGATTGTCTGCGTGTAAATCCCAGAGACTGAGCTTTGAGCAGAAAACCTTCATGGCTTCAGATTTGTTTGATTGTTGACCTTCTGTCTTTGTTCTATACAGAAATACTTCACAAGGGTATGTATAACACTTAAATAAGAAACTAATATGGATGTGAACCTTTATTCATCTCTGTCATTGACAATAATGTTTACAGCCAAAAGTTGACATTTGATTAGTTCCTACTGATGGTAATCATGAGCTAACTCTGCTTTTGTTTTACATCAGTTGATTGGATGAATATGAGGTTGATCGAAGAAAAAAAATGAAAAAAGGGCAGATAAATGTCAAATCTAAAATCTTCTTTACAGAAACTTGATTGTCAGTGTGTAAATCCCAGAGACTGAGCTTTGAGCAGAAAACCTTCATGGCTTCAGATTTGTTTGATTGTTGATCTTTTGTCTTTGTTCTATACAGAAATACTTCACAAGGGTATGTATAACACTTAAATAAGAAACTAAAATGGATGTGAACCTTTATTCATCTCTGTCATTGACAATAATGTTTACAGCCAAAAGTTGACATTTGATTAGCTCCTACTGATGGTAGTCATGATCTAACTCTGCTTTTGTTTTACATCAGTTGATTGGATGAATATGAGGTTGATCAAAGAAAAAAAATGAAAAAAGGGCAGATAAATGTCAAATCTAGAATCTTCTTTACATAGACTTGATTGTCAGTGTGTAAATCAGAGACTGAGCTTTAAGCAGAAAACATTCATGGGTTCAGATTTGTTTGATTGCTGACCTTCTGTCTTTGTTCTTTACAGAAGAACTAAGTAATCTGAATGCTGTGAATGGTAAGTAAAACACTTAAAAATACAAACTAAAATGGATGTGAACCTTTATTGATCTCTTTTATTGACAATAATGTTTACAGCCAAAAGTTTCCATTTGATTAGTTCCTACTGATGGTAATCATGAGCTAACTCTGCTTTTGTTTTACATCAGTTGATTGGATGAATATGAGGTTGATCAAAGAAAAAAATGGAAAAAAGAGGGCAGATAAATGTCGAATCTAGAATCTTCTTTACAGAGACTTGATTGTCAGTGTGTAAATCACAGAGACTGAGCTTTGAGCAGAAAACATTCATGGGTTCAGATTAGTTTGATTACTGACCTTCTGTCTTTGTTGTTTACAGAAATACTTCAAAAGGGTATGTAAAACACCTAAATAAGAAACTAAAATTGATGTAAACCTTTACTTATCTCTGTCATTGACAATAATGTGTCCAGCCTAAAGTTGACATTTGATTAGTTCCTACTGATGGTAATCATGAGCTAACTCTGCTTTTGTTTTACATCAGTTGATTGGATGAATATGAGGTTGATCAAAGAAAAAAAATGAAAAAAGGAAAGATAAATGTCAAATCTAGAATCTTCTTTACAGAGTCTTGATTGTCAGTGTGTAAATCACAGAGACTGAGCTTTGAGCAGAAAACATTCATGGCTTCAGATTTGTTTGATTGCTGATCTTCTGTCTTTGTTGTTTACAGGAATGTTACACATAGGTAAGTAAAACACCTTTTTTTTTAAAAACAAACTCAAATAGATGTGAACCTTCATCCATCTCTGTTATTGACAATAATGTTTCCAGCCAAAAGTTGACATTTGATTAGTTCCTACTGATCGTAATCATGAGCTAACTCTGCTTTTGTTTTACATCAGTTGATTGGATGAATATGAGGTTGATCAAAGAAAAAAAATAAAAAAGGGCAGACAAATGTCAAATCTAGAATCTTCTTTACAGAGACTTGATTGTCAGTGTGTAAATCACAGAGACTGAGCTTTGAGCAGAAAACATTCATGAGTTCAGATTTGTTTGATTGCTGATCTTCTGTCTTTGTTGTTTACAGATTTACAAAGACTTCAGGATGGTGAGTAAAACACTTAAAAAATAAACTAAAATGGATGTGAACCTTTATCCATCTCTGTCATTGACAATAATGTTTCCAGCCAAAAGTTTCCATTTGATTAGTTCCTACTGATGGTAATCATGAGCTAACTCTGCTTTTGTTTTTCATCAGTTGATTGGATGAATATGAGGTTGATCAAAGAAAAAAAATGAAAAAAGGAAAGATAAATGTCAAATCTAGAATCTTCTTTACAGAGTCTTGATTGTCAGTGTGTAAATCACAGAGACTGAGCTTTGAGCAGAAAACATTCATGGCTTCAGATTTGTTTGATTGCTGATCTTCTGTCTTTGTTGTTTACAGGAATGTTACACATAGGTAAGTAAAACACCTTTTTTTTTAAAAACAAACTCAAATAGATGTGAACCTTCATCCATCTCTGTTATTGACAATAATGTTTCCAGCCAAAAGTTGACATTTGATTAGTTCCTACTGATCGTAATCATGAGCTAACTCTGCTTTTGTTTTACATCAGTTGATTGGATGAATATGAGGTTGATCAAAGAAAACAAAATGAAAAAAGGGCAGATAAATGTCAAATCTAGAATCTTCTTTACAGAGACTTGATTTTGAATGAATGTATGAATGAATGAATAAAATGGTTTATTTCAAGCAATCCGGTCATAATACATTAAATAACATATCACTTAATAAATCGCAAGTAGATCGCTTGAAAGGGAGTCGAAGGACCGAACTTAGATAATCCCACCACGGCTCGACCATACCATTTTTTTTCTACATGAATTATCAATTTCAATTTAATTTATACAGCCCAAAATCACAAAGTAATTTGCCTTATTGGGCTTCAAAATATGTGGGCTGCACGGAGGCGCAAGTGGTTAGCGCTCTTGCCTCACAGCGAGAAGGCCCCGGTTCGAATCCCGGCTGGGACCTTTCTGTGTGGAGTTTGCATGTTCTCCCCGTGCATGCGTGGGTTTTCGCCGGGGACTCCGGCTTCCTCCCACCGTCCAAAAACATGCTTCATAGGTTAATTGGTGACTCTAAATTGTCCCTAGGTGTGAATGTGAGAGTGGATGTGTGTGTGATTGGGGCCCTGCGACGGACTGGCAACCTGTCCAGGGTGTACCCCGCCTTCGCCCTTCAGTAGCCGGGATAGGCTCCGGCACCCCGCGACCCCGAAAGGGAAGAAGCGGTCAAGAAGATGGATGGATGGATGGCTTCAAAATATGAACAATAGTTAAAAACAAACTGTTACAATCCCAACCGAGGGGAAGGGAGATTAAGGTGTAACATAAAAAAAAAATAAGAAAACTGGAGCACTGTGGTAGGGTGCACCTTTTAATTTGCTGTTAGTTGCAAAATGAACACAAACAGAATGCAAAGAAAGAAAACAAGAAGGGTTAAATCTTCACATCATAACACAAATTCTCTCCACATGAGAGTCAGACTGAGACCCACTGGGGGCCCGTTTCAAGAAGCAGGTTCAACAAATTTAGAGTTTGAACCTGAACTTAGAGTCACTGGACTCTAAATTCTCCAACTCAGGGTTTTCGGTTCCAGAACAGCTGAAAATGTTTGAATCAATCAACTTGAAGTTGTCAGAACCAGAATCAGGTGTGAGCGTCGCGACCATAAAAAGCCCCGATCAATGGAGCAAAGACAGCATGATTCACCATGGCAACGGGGAAAATCATCTGAGTTTACTACTTCCGGCGGCGGAAATTGATAAGTTCCTGCAAGCATATGCGACTATAGGAGAACATTTTCTGCAAGAAAAGCAACACAGCTGCAGCGGTAGAACAGAGAGAAAATATCTGCAGTTATTTGAATGATTCCAAATAATGAATAAATAATGTCAGGAAAGTTATTTTGTCTCTTGTTGAGTAAGGAATGGTTTTTGATCTGTTACTAATTTAATCAGTAATCTCCGTAATCGTATGAATGACCAGTTTTGGTAACCCCCCCCCCACACCTACACACACGGATATCACTGCACGCTAAAAAAGAAACTAGCTGCATATGTCAAAAAAGCATTTATTTAATTTTAATTCTCAAGACTTAAAAAATATTCGCTGAATTCTTTTAAGCGTAAAAATACATTCCGCAACCGGGAATCGAACTCGCAATCTCCGCGGTGGGAGGCAGCGTTGCTGACGACCGAGCTAATGTGTGACGAAAGTGATGGACGGTAGATGAGTTTAGATGATTTCCCAGTGTGTGACATTCAATCGTTTCTTTTGTTAAGGGATTAAAATAAGGAAAAGAAAACTGTATTTTTTAATAGCGAGTCCCTGGAAAAACTAACTATTTAAAATATCGCTGAAATAAAAATGAATTGGGAAACTGCAGTTAGTCGACTCGTGTCCTCCAAATCCTCTACCGACGTAAATAACATTTCCATCCATCCATCCATCCATCTTCCTGACCGCTTCTTCCCTTTCGGGGTCGCGGGGGTGCCGGAGCCTAACCCGGCTACTGAAGGGCGAAGGCGGGGTACACCCTGGACAGGTCGCCAGTCTGTCTCAGGGCCTCAATCACACACACATCCACTCTCACATTCACACCTAGGGGCAATTTAGAGTCACCAATGAACCTATGAAGCATGTTTTTGGACGGTGGGAGGAAGCCGGAGTCCCCGGTGAAAACCCACGCATGCACGGGGAGAACATGCAAACTCCACACAGAAAGGTCCCAGCTGGGAGTCGAACCGGGGCCTTCTCGCTGTGAGGCAAGAGCGCTAACCACTGCGCCACCGTGCAGCCCCTAAATAACATTTCCTTTGGATTAATCCAGCCTCCTCTCTACATGATCCTCTATGAATGAACGTGTCATTTTCGTTTCTACGTGGTGAAAACGTGACGTCTCTAACGTGAATGTTCTCTAAATGTTCATGAGGAACTCATATTTGAACATCTTTCACTTTAAAAAGGGGCGGAGACCGCAGAGAACTCTAAGTTTCCTGAAGAAAACCTGCTACCGACCAGGTTTCGTTCACAGACTCAGTTACCATAGTGATTGATTCTGAGTTCAGCTTAACCTGCTTCTTGGAACGGGCTTGGTTTCGCCCACTTTCCCGGGTTTGAGTTATCCCTCTTTCTGGAACCGAAAACTCAGAGTTTTGCCGAATTTAGAGTTCACGAACTCAGAGTTCCAATAAAACCTGCTTCTTGAAACGGGCCCCGGGTCTATAAAGTATGCCTAAAACACACAAGCTTTCACCAAAGTCTCTGACAACAATAAGCTCCACCACCAAAGTCGAAGAAGAGGACAGGAGCTTAATGTTGGACTTCACACCATGGGCAAGCTGACCACCAGAAAGGGTGTTACAAAAGCTGCCAACGTTGGATGGGGAAGTCAGCTCTTTTATGCAGGTGTGGATCATCTGTCACTGGTCCTCAGCTGATGGCATGATGAGGTCCAGGTGTAGATGGGCGGGTCCACACTCTGCAGAGCTGCAGGTCTCAGCTCAGACACCTACAGAAAAGAAAACTCAGATGCACGCCAACTCATTCACCCCAAACATCCAAACTCAAGCACAAACCATACACAAAGAGTGCCGGATACACCAGGGCCGTAACACTAACAGACTAAATAAAGTGGTTATCCCTGCCCTTAGACCCTCCCTCCCGGTAAGGAAAAACTCCTAAAAAAAACCTGAGTCAGGAAAAAAGAAGAAACCTTAGGGATTCCCACATGAAGGAGAGATCCTATCCCAGGACGGACAGGAGATACCAGAACTATTAAAGAAAGATTAGCTTCTACAACTATGTATCTAAAAGAGTTCATTCAGATGGAGCTGAGGGACGAGTGGTGATTAAAATCTACATAAAATGAAATCCTTCAAAGATTTTCTCGGTACCGGGGCTTCTCTCTCACTCTGAAGGAGGCTCTGTTAATACAGACATTTGAAACTCAATAAATAATTAGTTTTCTCTAGTCAGTCAGTCAATATGTGGTTTCTTCAGTTGTCTGTATCAGTTGTATGGTCTTTATTATTATTTTATGTATTCATTAATAATTTATTTGTTTTTTTTATTCATCTTTTAATGTACATGGTAAAAAAACAGAAAAAAACAACAGAAAATTCTATATAGCTCATAAATAAAAAAAATTGCACCTCTATTATGTAGTTCAAAATAGAGTAGTAAGAAGTTTAAAAAACTTTATCAATCCTACCCCCAAGCAATATGTCTAAGTTTAATTTTTAATATAAACTATTTCAGAAACTGACATTAACTACCCTTAGTTTATATATATATATATATATATATATAAACACGCACAAAGATCTATACACCTCGTTCATTATTTATTCATTATTTTGTGTTAAAAATAAAGATATTTGAGAACATTGGAATGTTTTATCAGTAAATACAACTGTGTATCATCTGCATAACAGTGAAAATTAATGCTATGTTTCCTGATTATGTTTCCTAAGGGCAGCATGTAAAGCGTGAACAGAATGGGCCCTAGAACTGAGCCCTGAGGGACTCCGTAGCTAACTCTAGTACAATGAGAGGACTGTCCATTTACATTAACAAACTGGTGTCTATCAGATAAATAGGATTCAAACCACTGGAGGGCAGATCCCCTGATCCCTATGTCATGCTCTAGTCTCTGGAGTAAGATGCTGTGGTCGATGGTATCAAAGGCTGCGCTCAGGTCTAACAGGACCAGAACAGAGATTAGTCCCTTTTCTGAAGCCAATAGCAAATCATTAGTAACTCTGACCAGTGCAGTTTCAGTGCTATGGTGAGGTCTGAACCCTGACTGAAAATCTTCAAAGTGATTGTTGTCCTGTAGGTGGCACTGCAGCTGCTTTACTACAACTCTTTCTAGGATTTTAGATATGAATGGGAGATTAAATATTGGTCTATAGTTGGCTAGAATGTCAGGATCCAGGCTGGGTTTCTTCAAAAGAGGTTTAACAACCACATATTTAAAAGACTGAGGCACATAACCAGTCTCTAGAGATGTATTTATTATAGTTAATATGGATTCACTAATAAGGGGGAAGATTTCTTTGAAAAGTTTAATGGGGACTGGGTCTAAGAGACAAGTGGAGGTTTTAGAAGACGTAATAACTGATGCTATTTCTGCTTGGTCCACAGCAGTAAAGCAGTCTAATGTTACAGACGTTTCTATGGATGCCTTTATTTCTACGACTTCTGCCTGCTTTGGGTCGATAGTGGGAATAACCACATTTAGCTTCTGTCTAATATTTGAGATTTTATTATCAAAGAATTGAAGGAAATCTTCAGAGCTGATAGTAGCAGGAATATGTGGTTCAACCGAGCTGTGGCTGCTGGTCAGCCTGGCTATAGTACTAAAGAGAAATCTTGGATTATTTGCATTTTCTGCTATTAAAGTTGAGTAATATTGAGTTCTCGCTTTACGCAGGGATTTTTTATAACTTAAGAGGCTACATTTCCAAGCATTCAGAGAGTGCTCTGATCCGGAACGGCGCCATTTTCTTTCTAATTTACGAGTTATTTGTTTTAGGGAACGTGTTTCAGCGTTAAACCACGGTGCTACTCTGTTTTGTCTAACAAGCTTAAGTTTCAGAGGGGCAACAGCATCAAGTGTTCCTCTGAGGGCTTGCATGGTATCATTGACAAACTGATCATTATCAACGGGGCTTAAAGTGCTCTGAGAATATTTATCCAACATGTTACTAAACATTGGTTGGACTGCGAGTTTAAATTCGGACACAGAACGGTCAGATAATGTTCGTTTAAGCTCTTTCTTATTTATTGGAGCAGTAGCATTTTCTAATTTAAACTGAAAGGTAATTAGAAAATGATCTGAGAGTATGGGGTTATGAGGAAGGACATTCAGCTGGCTAATCTCAACTCCATGAGTTAAAACAAGGTCCAGGGTGTGCTTGTGACAGTGAGTAGGTTGATTTACATTTTGTGTGAAACCAACATTTTCTATTAAAGCCGCAAATGCGTTTCCAAGACAGTCACTGGAATCATCAATATGAATATTAAAATCTCCTGTAATTATGATTTTATCAGAATCTAAAATAAATATTTGATAAAAATTCTGAAAACTCAGATAAAAATTCTGAATACGGGCGGGGAGGGCGATAAATAATTATAAATAAAACTGTTTTGAGTCTTTCTGTTTGGGATATTTATAGATAGTACAATGCTCTCAAATGAATTATAAATGTGTTTAACTTTAATGTTAAGGATCAAGCATGACTCTGAAATTACAACTAACCCACCTCCTTTCCCAGAAATCCTAGATTTCTGATAGTTATTTTAGCTAGGGGGGGTTGCTTCATTCAGCCGAACATAATTGTGACTCTTCTCATGACAACACAGGTCGGTTTTTGCAACGGGCGTTTATTTTCTCTTTGCACGTCATCCAACTTTGGGTACACTTCGTGCCTTCGCTTTCGTTACGCCATGAAAATTATGAACAAAGCATTATAAAACATTTCAATAAATAAAAACTCCATAAAACAATACAAAGTAATACAAACAAAAGGCACAAAAAATACCTCGTTTCCGCTTGTCAAGAAAAGAGTCTCTTTGAGTCCAAAGCATCGTGCGTTCTGCTTTCTTCCAGCATGAACTTTCTTTTTACCAAAAAACTGCGGCCAACATCAAAAGCTCAAAGTCTCGCGAGAATACTCATTTCGCTCTGAGCATGCTTCAACTAAATACACTGTACAGTCCCAAAAATATAAATCAAATTACAAGTTTTACAAATTTCAAAACCCATGAAAAATAATAGAAAATATATAATTTTAACCTGCACTTACACTCCCACCAAAATCACTCTTATTAAGATAAAATGGGATTTTCATGTCAAACCACTAGTGTGAATGTAGTGCCTTGGGCTACTCACTCTGCTTCTACAAGTGTGACAACTTTATGAACTGGTCTATCTAAGTGCAGTAATCTAGTGTGTGATTTTCCTTTGTTCTGTGTAGTCTCACTGACTAGTAGAGTTAACTTTCGTACTATGCCATCTTCACTAGGGTAGGTTTTCAAGACTCTAGCAAGCTTCCACTCATTTCTTGGTGTATTTTCATCTTGTAGAATCACAATATCATTCACCCTTAAGTTTCGTGATGGGTTTTGCCATTTCTGACGTTGCTTAAGGTTTAGCAAGTACTCTCTCTTCCATATCTGCCAAAATTCATTGGCTAGAAATTGCACTCTTCTCCATCTTTTATGCAGATATAAATCCTCTCTGCAAAATTGTCCAGGAGGTGGCAGTATGACCGAGGATTTCATAGTCAGTATATGGTTTGGTGTAAGTGGCTCTGGTCCCGTGGGATCATTCAAGTGTTCCACAGTTAATGGTCTACAGTTGATTATAGTCATTGTTTCATACAGAAAAGTTCTCAGAGATGCAGTGTCAAGTCTGTTTCCTGTCTTATCAAGCATGACTGTGAGAATGCTTTGGATCGTTCTTATATGACATTCCCAAACTCCCCCCATGTGACTTGAGGATGGGAAGTTTGGTACAAACTCACAACCAAGAGCCTTTTGACGTTCTGGGTCCATCTTCTTGAACAACTCAGAAAACTCTTTTCTGGCTCCCATGAAGTTGGTGCCTTGATCACACCTTATTTGGCGAACCGGCCCTCTGATTGCCACAAAGGTTCGAAATGCATTTATGAAAGCATCTGCTGTCATATCATCCAGTGTCTCAATATGGACAGCTCTTGAACACAAGCAAGTAAACAAAAGGCCATATCTTTTTGATTCTTTCCTTCCATCCTTTACTATAAAGGGACCAAAACAGTCAAGGCCACAGTATGTAAAAGGAGGGGTTATTTCTGTCCGCTCTCTTGGCAGGTCAGCCATTTTTTGAACTTCTGTGTTTCTCTTGTATCTCCTACATTTCACACATTTGTAAATGTGCGAGGAGACCATGTTTCCACATCCAATTATCCATATCCCATTTGAACGTAGTTCATTCATGGTCATTCTTCTGCCCTGATGACAAACACGCTCATGATAGTGCTTCACAAGCAAGGATGATACTTGAGATCTCCTGGGAAGTATAGCTGGATGTTTGACACTATAGTCGAGGGTTGATTGGCAAAGCCTCCCTCCAACTCTGAGGACTTCGTTGTCATCAAGAAAAGCATTTAAACTGTGCAGCTGACTGCGTTTGCCAAGAGAGTTGGGTTTTCCTTGTTTTAATTTCTTTATATCTTCTGAGAAGGCTTCCCTTTGTTCCAGCTTAATTATAAGCTGTTCAGCTTCTTGCCTTTCTTCAAGACTGCTTGTCTCATTTGTTCTTGGTTGTACCCCTTTAAGTTCTCTGACAAATCTTTTAAGCCTGGCGACAGCTCTCACAACTCTGGACCACTCTGAAAACTTGGTGAAGCGATTCACAACTGAATCTGCTTCTGTCTTGACAGTGTTAACACAGGACTTGCGAAGCTCAGGGTCAGAAATTTCCAAAACTCCCACCATCTCCTCTTCACAAACTTGCATTTGAAGTGTCGGTTGCCAGAGGTAATCTGGACCTGTTAGCCAGTTAGATTCTCTTAACTGAGATGTATTTAACCCCCTTGAGGCATGGTCAGCTGGATTGTTTTCTGAACTGACATGATGCCATTGGTTTGGTTCTGAACTGGACCTTATGCGCTGAACCCGGTTAGCTACAAAGGTATGAAACCTCTTTGCATCATTGTTCACATATGCAAAAACTACCTTTGAGTCTGTCCAGAAGTACTCACGCAAATTTTCAATCTCTAGTTCCTTTTTGACAGCATCACTGTTCCGAACTGAGGTTACTGCAGCTGACAGCTCGAGTCTTGGTATGGTCATCTGCTTGGTAGGGGTCACCCTTGCCTTTCCCATTACAAGTGAACAACACACCTTTCCTGTTTCACTTACTGCTCGGAGGTATGAACAGGATCCGTATCCGTTACAACTTGCATCTGAAAAGTTGTGGAGTTCATACTGTATGGGCTTACCAAAGCTTGGTGGTAAGTAACACCTTGTTATTCTGATTGCTGGCAGTTGGGTTAAATCTCTCAGCCATGACTCCCATTGAAGCTGGATTTGATCTGGGAGGTCTTCATCCCAGTTCACCTTTTCTTTACAGAGCTCTTGAAGGATTTGCTTCCCAAGCAATATGTAAGGAGCAACAAATCCCAACGGATCAAAGACAGAAGCAACTGTTGAAAGGACTCCTCTTCTTGTCATGGGCTTGTCCTTGACAATAACTCTGAACTGGAATTCATCAACTTCAACACACCACTGGACACCAAAGGCACGCTCAATGTAAAGTTCACCTAGAGCCATGTTTATGTCTTTACTCTGTGCACGTTCCCCAGAGACTTCTGGATGGTTGGAGACAAACTTGTGGAGATGGAGATTCCCAGTTTTACACAGAGCTCTTGCTTCATTCACCAAGCGTATGGCTTCAGCTGGAGTTTCAAAGCTCTTCAAGCCATCATCAACGTAGAAGCTTCGTTGAATAAACTTGATAGTCTCATCACTAAAGGTTCCGCGTCCCTGTGATGCCAAATATTTAAGTCCGAAGTTAGAACAGCCGGGAGATGAGGCGGCTCCAAACAGGTGCACTCTCATTCCATACACTGCAGGTTCAGATGTTAGATTTCCATTTTCCCACCATAAGAACCTGAGGTAGTCTTGATGGTCCTTTGCAACATGAAATAGATGGAACATCCGTTCAACATCGCACATGATGGCTATTGGTCCTTTTCTAAACCGACATAGCACACCAATTAAGGTGTTTGTAAGATCTGGCCCAGTAAGAAGATGGTCATTTAGAGATACATCTTTGTATCTGGCTGAGCAGTCAAACACCACACGGATCTTTGTTGGCTTGTGTGGGTGGTAAACCCCATGGTGTGGAATGTACCACGCAGGCTGATTATCCAACTCAGACTGGGGAACTTTCTCAGCATCTCCTCTGGTTATTATGTCATTCATAAAATGAACATAATCTTTGTAGTACTGTTCATTCTTTTGCAGCCGTCGTTCTAATGAGGACAACCTTTGCAGTGCATATTTCTTGTTATCTGGAAGATCAGGCTTGTCCTCTTTGAAAGGCAAAGGGAGTTCATAGTGGCCATCCTTTTTCTGCCTGATGCCTGCCTTTACCTTTGACAAAAAGAGAAGGTCATCTTGAGAGACTTGATTGAAATCTGATGCTTGGTCTGTGAAATCTGACTCCAATGCCCTGATTATTTCTGTTGAAGTGATTTCTCTTTTTTGAGTTTGACATGCGAAGCTTACTTCCCTCTTGAGTTCAACTGATGGCTGTGCAGATGGTGTTACTTGACAGACTATGATTCTGTGGCTGACTCCTATAGAGTCAACACAATCACTTGAGGATTGTGAGCAGCCAACAATGCTCCAGCCCAGATCGGTTCGTTGACCATATGGCTGGGTTTCTTTCCCTGGCAGAATCTCCTTTGGCAGAAGGGCTTGGTGGCAGTTGTACCCAATAAGAAGGCCAACTTCACAAGGCAGCAGAGTTGGGATCTTGTCAGCCAACTTTTCCAGATGAGTCCACTTTAGAGCAGTAGCTGATGTTTGGATGTGTGACCTATTAGCTGGAATATATTCCCGTGTGAAGACTGGTGGCAATGAGATCTTTCTATCCAAGTTGTACCCTCTAACTTGCAGGTTTGTTAGCCTTTGACATGGAATGCTTGTTAACTTGGATGACATTGTGGACAAACGCAGACTTACATTTTCCTTGTGAGTGTTGAGATGTTGTGCTACTTCATCTAAAATGAAAGTAGTGTCACTTTGGGTGTCCAACAATGCGTAAACAAGAATCTCTTGATCTGGTTGTTTTAAGGATGATACCCAAACTGGTACAATGGAGGAGGTTTGTGAAATGTGACTTTCTTGTATCACGCTGTTTGATGTTGCTGCTTCAATGGGTTCCTTTGTATTTTCATTTTCTGTTGCTTTATCACTTGGATTTTGAAGTGTTGACCTTTGTCGCTCTTTTAAGTCATCATTGTGCAAACAAGTGGGATGTTTCTTTTGACACTTTCCACATGTACTTCTTTTGTTGCACCTTTTTGACTGATGGCCAACCTTCAAACAGCCAAAGCACAGCTTTTCTGCTTGCACAAATTTAACACGATCTTGCAACATCTTTTCACAGAATCTTTTACATTCTCCGATGAAATGTCCAGAATGTTTACAAAATGCACAGGATGGGTAGCTTCTTTCTGTTGTGTTTGTAAACAGAGTCTTAGCATGAACTGTTTGATTTCTTTGTTGTTTGGGTTTTTCTCCTTCCACGCTCTTTAGTGCTTGTACTGAAAATACAGGATCACAAGCAAGATCTGCTTCTCTTGAGAGGAAGTCGACTAGTTCTTTGAACTTTGGATACATACCAAAGGTTTCTTTAGCTTCCATAACTTTGCGGTTCCAACTGGAAACTAACCAATCTGGAAGTTTGAGCAGGATCTTTTGGCACTCATTGCAATCATTGAGAACTTCCAAGGTCTTTACATGTGACATAGCCTTTTCACAGCTCTGGAGGAAGTCTGCAAACTCTCTAAGTTCATGTGCATCCTTTGAACTTACTTTTGGCCAACTGTAGAGTTTGTCCCTGAAGGACTTCCCTATGATGAATGGGTCGCCAAAGCGTTTCTCCAAAATCTGCCATGCTGAGTCGTATGCAGCTTCTGTTCCCAGCATGAAGAACCCTTCAACAGCCCTTTTTGCTGTGCCACCTAAATACCTTTGAAGGTAGAATAGCTTTTCATTCTTTGGAATATTTTTTTTGTCTATTAGTGTCTGGAATGACACTTGCCAGTCCTTGAATTTTAAAGGATCTCCAGTAAACGTTGTGGGCTCAGGTGTTGGAAGACGATTAGCACTCATGGCTTCTGCTAGAATACTAACAAAGTTTGCACTGTCCTGCATTTGAGCCATTGTTGTTGAGGGTGTCGTCATTTGGTATGAGATAGCTTGTGGAACAAATGGAGGACTTGAGGCATCAAATGTTTGAACAGGAGCTGGTACAGACTTAGAAATCACTGGAGGACTTGAAGCTTGAAGCATAGATGGTGGATCAGTCAAATGAGAATTTTGAGTTCTCCCTATTTCAGCTTTATCTTGTATAAAGGATACTTCTTCTACTTGGTCGTAGACTTTTACTTTAGCTTTAGCAGCATTGAACTTTTTGACTTCTTCAAGCCGTTCAAGTTTTCTGCGTTTGTCTTGTATAGCTTGAAGTCTAGCTTGTTTCTCTGACTCAAACTGAACAAGACGCTCTTTATCTTCTGCCTCCAGCCTTTGAAGTTCAACAGCTTCCTTTTCTTGTTCTTCTAACACTGCTAAAACCTCTTGACATGCAGCAGCTTCCGCAGCAGCTTCCCTTCTTTTAGCTGATTGGACACTTGAGTGGAAAGAATCGCATTTTGACCGATCAGACATTGACTGAGATGGTGAAACTGTTGAATTTAGGATTGATCCATCATCTGTCCAAGCTTCTTCCTCTTCGTCTGTTGGTTGCCCTTGAAGCTGTCTTTTAGCCTTTTGGATAATAAATCCTGACAGTGACAAGCAGGTATCAACCTTCCGCCGTATATCTGACTCAGGTGCATGTACTTGCCGCATCTCATCATACATTCCCTTTACAGCAGAAGAGGTGGCTTGAATGTCCTCGATTAGCTCATTTAACTCATCCTTGCAAAGCGTATCTGATAATATTTCTTTACTAACTCTTGCATGGTATCTCCACTTTTCATATGCCATTTTGTACTTGCGTTCCATTGCTTTCATTTTTTCCTTTTGGAATTCTATTCCTTTTTCAGTTAGAATTCGAACTCTTTCACTTCTTCTAAGTGTTTTTGCTTCTTCTTCATGAAGCAGGTGAGCAGTTTCAACTTGGGATGATGGCTCAGCTTGCTCCTCTAAATTGCTTGTTTGTGCATGTGACATCTTGTCTGATTAAGAGTGCAGGAATCTATATTTTAAACAATGTGTCTGGATTTGTTGAAATTACAAACACAATTACTTTATCTGAACCTAAGAAGCAAATTATTTTTCCCTAAATAAAATAAATGAAAACTTTCAGTGTAAATTGCAATGGGAAAATCACTTATAATAACAATAATACTGATGAACTGTAGTAACTTAACCTTCAACGATTTTACCTTTTAAGTGAACAAATTAAGTAATATAAAAATGCACCTTTTTTATCTCTTAAGAAAAATATGATTCCTTAAACATATAACCACACATTTACTAAGTATTTAACAACAGAGTAGAAACACCTCAGAATTCCAAATACAAATCGTCATAAAGCAATAAATGTATAACTTTTTTCTTAAGCTGCAACCTTTAAACTCACTTTTCACACCACTATTTCTTAACTTTGTTTGTGGAAAAGAACTTTCTGGGCTTCTTTGGTGGAGCTGCGCTTCTGACAGTCTTACATGCTTGCCTGCACGCAGTGAGGAAAATGGGCGTCGCCTTCCCGATGCGACACGAGGCGGTGCTCTGCTCAGCGGGCTTCACACGCAGCAGCCTCCTTTCTTCTCCCCGTGTGGAGCAGTCGAGTTTTCACTGTGACTCTTCTCATGACAACACAGGTCGGTTTTTGCAACGGGCGTTTATTTTCTCTTTGCACGTCATCCAACTTTGGGTACACTTCGTGCCTTCGCTTTCGTTACGCCGTGAAAACTATGAACAAAGCATTATAAAACATTTCAATAAATAAAAACTCCATAAAACAATAAAAAGTAATACAAACAAAAGGCACAATAAATACCTCGTTTCCGCTTGTCAAGAAAAGAGTCTCTTTGAGTCCAAAGCATCGTGCGTGCTGCTTTCTTCCAGCATGAACTTTCTTTTTACCAAAAAACTGCTGCCAACATCAAAAGCTAAAAGTCTCGCAAGAATACTCATATCGCTCTGAGCATGCTTCAACTAAATACACTGTACAGTCCCAAAAATATAAATCAAATTACAAGTTTTACAAATTTCAAAACCCATGAAAAATAATAAAAAATATATAATTTTAACCTGCACTTACAACAATCATCCTGCTTTAGCCAGGTTTCTGTTAGAGCTAGCAAGTTAAGTTTATTATCATTAATCAATTCATTGACTAACGGGGACTTTAAGGAAATTGATCTAATGTTTAGTAGCCCACATTTAATGACATCATATTTTTTAGTTATGAACTTTAGTTTTTAGTTTAAACTGCTGCTTTCTTCCCGGGTCTCCTCTCTGAGTTGTCAGGCTGCATGGCTGAAGCGAGTAGAAATGTCTCTGGAGAGAAGAGCCGCTCCGTCCAAACTGGGATGAATGCCATCTCTGCCCATGAGGCCGGGCTTTCCCCAAAACATACTCCAGTTATCCACAAAATCTTGTTGTTTCTTTTCTTTGCAGTTTGTAAATGAAAATCATCTGATTGGTCATTTTAATAACCTATCTTCATAATAGTTGGAGTTTGTAGCGCTGCAGACTGATTGTAGCTGAACAATGTTAGAAATTGAGGCAAATGTCAATTCTTCCCATAGATTTCATTTTGTTTATCACATCCTCTCATCAGTAGTTTGATGAGTTTGGCTCACTAAGCTCAGTGTTTTTCCCTGAATCCACACCCCAAACTCCACCAACACAAGAGGACAATCACTGTAAATTACACTTTATTTATGTTTTTGTGGCCATTAAAGTCCCCTACAACAATTTTTAACATTTTCTTTAAATGTTCACAGTGGGGGTTTTAATTTGGACTGTGAAGTTTTTAACAACAATTCCACATCCTAAATGTCTTAAAAAGACATTTTTCCTGTTGATCTGAAGCCTTTGTTTCCAAAAATTCCTCTATGTGGGCGTGGCTTTAATCCAATACATTTTCTCCTCAGATTCCTTTGGAAAATAATGAAAGCTAACATCAGTTTGACCTTTCACTGAATTACAATCCTTTACAGCACAGAAGTGGGACGTTATATTATCTTCTCCGGCCTCTACAGCTACATCCGGGTTAGTTAGCTACTGTGACGTATGAAAGTTTCAGGAGTTCAAACTGAGTTTTTCTCAGAGACTTTGAGTGACAGCGACTTAAAAGGAGAAATTCTTGGAAATCCAAACACGAAATTATTTCTTATTATATTGTTTCTCTTTCAGAAGAAAAATGCCACGCATACATGCTAAAAACTCAAATAACATAATTTTCATTGGAGGGGGACTTTAAGCCATTCATTTATAAGATATTAAAATCTCTACAATTGAGCCTTTCTTCATTAAATGAACTTCTTTTACTTTTGAAAGCAGCTCATACTAGTCCCTTTCAAAATAAAATGCATCCTGTGTTTGAGAAGATCCTCCAGCTGCAGCAGATTTACTTGAACTAAAAATGCAGAAACGTCTTTTCTATCATTGTGACTTTGGTGTTCCTTCATCTTTTTTCTCCTTTTACTATTGAATATAAACACAACAACTTTGGTGTAGAATACAATTTTAAACAACTAAAGTACGGCTTCCACACTTAGGTGACTAATCGACGACTAATCGACTACTAAAATAGTTGACGACTAAATTAATAGTCGAATAATTGTTACTTTATATTATATGGAGTCAGAGTTTAGTAAAGTTGAAAAAATGTGTTAGCATTCAGCACCAAAAATTGTTCTTTTTTTGTCTGAATGCTTAGTAAGCTGATTTGTAATCGACTAGGTTTTATACTAATTCAGAGTTTAGCTAGTATTTGAGCAACGTGCGAACGTTTCTGAATAATTTAGTTTCATGAGGATTCTAACGCCGGGGTCAAACAGGACGCAGAAGCGCCGCTCCGCTCTATAGGTCACATCAGACGCGAATTCTTCCGCCACAGTCGACAGGTACTTCTGCTAGAGCTATTGATTTTTTTTGCCATCATGGATAATAAGTCAATAACCAAGATATCACTCCGTGTTTCTGTTAAAAGGGGATGGTCTCTGCCCCTGTTGACACAGACCCCGCCCCCCAACTCCTCAGTCGGCCCACTTCATTGATCGGTTTGTGCGCGCGTGTGCGTGTCTGTCTGTTTCGTTGTGTGCACGCACGCGCTCCCACGTGTTTCCGTCGGTAAATTAATAAACTAAAAATATTACTGTATGTTTCTTCCAAGAAGAACCGCTCCTCTGCCTCTCTCTTGTTCAAACGCAGCCCCATGTGTTTCCGTCGGTAAATTCATCCATCTTCTTGGCCGCTTCTTCCCTTTCGGGGTCGCTGGGTTGCCGGAGCCTATCCCGGCTACTGATGGGCGAAGGCGGGTTACACCCTGGACAGGTCGCCAGTCCGTCGCAGGGCCTCAATCACACACACATGCACTCTCACATTCACACCTAGGGGCAATTTAGAGTCACCAATTAACCTATGAAGCATGTTTTTGGACGGTGGGAGGAAGCCGGAGTCCCCGGTGAAAACCCACGCATGCACGGTGTTACGCCCCAATTTTGTCTAGGGGTCCGGGGCTTAACATAAAGGTAAAGTAAATAAGTGTAACAAAAACACAACATACGTCTCCATAAAAAGTTAATATTTATTTACAATGACAAAACACCCAAACGATAACTAAAAGTGAAGAAAAAGGCTTCAGGGTGAACCAAGGCCAAAATAACAAACAAGAACCCAACTAACTCAACCCAGGGAGCTTACCTGCATAAGAAAAGGTAAAAAAAATGACAAACACTAACCTCCCTGGACTAACAGAAACAGGAGACTCACACTAAAGAAAATGGCAGTTCACCCCTACAGCTTCACTTAAATTAACAAACACTAAATATTAAACAGAGTGGGACCAAAAACAACCAAAAATAAACTACAAAGTGCGCACTAATCAAAAGAGGTGGAGAAGTTCACTGAGCTGCAGTGGAGACAGGTTACAGCCCAGCTCTCTTCTCGTGGTCTGGAGGTCCAAATGGTGGTTTTAAAGGCTCCCCTCCTTCAGGTTGGACCAATGGGGAGCCACACCTCCAGCACCACACCTGAAGGAAATAAGGAAAAAGAGACACAAAGATCCAAAACACATACAGGAGTCCCACTCTGAATAAAATCAACAGAACCAAAAAGAACCAACAAAACCCAAATACGGCCACAGCCGCAACAACGGAGAGAACATGCAAACTCCACACAGAAAGGTCCCAGCCTTGATTCAAACCGGGGCCTTCTCGCTGTGAGGCAAGAGCGGATAGCAGATTCAGACTTTTACCATCGTTTTCCTCCGTTTTGTTACAAATCTAAGCATAAATAACCAATTAAAGTAAATGAACCAATACTACAAAACCTCAAATGGTTTGTATTTTTCTCAAAAGCCAAAGAACCACAATGAAGAGGAAAAAGAGCCACATGTGGCTCCACAGCCTCAGCCTGCAGACCCCTGGTCTAAACCTTCTACAGCTGAGACTTGTCTCCAAAAAGACATGCAGAAAGTGACTCTTTACCAGAGAAGATGTTATTCTGACTCCCAACAGTTGAAATGAAGGGATTTCTAGAGCAGAACAAAGATTTGGAGGAGATTTGTGATTAAAAGACGTGGATTCAACACTCATGATGCTTCCACACAAGCAGAGTCGGATGAGTTTGATTGAACTGGTTTGGAAAAAAATTAAGTTTAGTTCAGTTTCAACCTTGAATTGATCAAACACAGAAACAACAGCAGCTGATCAGGACAGAATATGATGAAGAACTGTTTCCTTTGACTGTTTTACCCAACACGGTCGCAGTAAAATGCGTACATATGCTCCGACTTTGCACTCTGAAATACCGTGTATAATATACGCCAAACACGCTTTTTGCGTGCATATGATACGCAATGGTAGAGAATAGGTTGCGCCGGCGGCTGGTTTTACCACAGAATTGATCACTTTTCTTTCTTCTTCCTCCTCAGATTCTACTGTTTGAAACATCTCCACCTCTGAGACGTGAGAGCAGATAGCACATATCTGTAATGGTTTCTCTGATATTCTGGATCAACTATCATGGAACAAGAGTTTTATAGTTTTCAGCGGTTGTTACTCCTCTTGAGCTCGACGAAAGGCTCAAAGTTTTAACAGACTTTTATTCGGACACAAAGATTCTTTTAAATTCTCTTTCCATGCCCCAACAGTGCCATCATAAACTATGAAATAAAAATTTACAGTGTTCTTATAGAGAATAATAAAGAAAATACAAATAAACGCCACAATATGCAAGATAGACACTTTCACTTAGCTTTAATACAATCTCAGACCAGAAATTAATTAAAAGGACAAAATGAAATCCATTCCTCATTGGCTGCATTAACTCCAGAGGGATAAACTTAAAAAAATACATCTTCATTCTTTTAGGACTTCTTTAACAGTCATAACCCTGACAGAGCTCTCCCTACAGGACCATGTGAGACTCACCCAGGTGTGGTAACTTATCCAACATCCCCCAAGGAACCAAAAATAAGTCCCCCCCTCTTGAAACAAAGTTTTTAACTGATTAACACCATTATGTAATGACTGTAAAATGTCACGTGTTTATTTCAAATGATTAGAAAACATTTTTTACTATCAATAACCCTTTTTAACTCAAAATGTTTTTAATAAACAAAAATATGAGTTAGAGTTGCCTTTGACAGCAGCTACAACGGTCCTTGGGGTACAAAATAAAGAGTATTTATATGTATATATATATATATACATATTCCACTATTTTAACAATATTTTTATATGGGTATTATTGTACAAATGTTTACTAACAAAAACGACAGAGAAAGATGTTTTTCTTTCATGAATATGTTTAGTTTTTCAAATGTTTCTAAATATGAATGACATTTGTTTTTTGTACATACATGTTAGAGGTTTCCTCTTCATCCTCTGTTCTTTTGGTTCTAACAAGCTTGTCACAGAAACTGGATTCAGTAAAGGAGAAAACACATTTTTGGTATGGTATCTTTGTACTTTTTTATTTCGTCTACAGTAAAATACTTACAAAGGGATTCTTGGAAACAATGGGACTTCTGTTACTTTCATTCACTGTTATTGCTTTCTTGGATCCTCAAAGGTCTAACAGACTTTCAGGAGGTTAAACTGTGTATTTTACTGTATATATCACTGTGATAATAAACATGATCTCTTCGTCTCTTTGTGCACATTTCTGGAGAACATCCAGAATGTTCTATTTTCTTGTCCATTAGATCATTTAGTCACTTTTATTATTTATTTCATCAGCTTAAAAATGTCTTCAAATCGTGATGACGTGGTCTCTCAAACAGGAGGTTTTCTCACAGACTGTCCTGTCTGACCCAATGAGACAATATTACCCCCTCATGTGGACTCCAGAGGAGCTGCAGATGATAATAGCCTGAGTTCTCTGTGTGGAAGCCATGAGTTCTAACACTGACAGAAAGAAAACTCTGATTCAGAACAGGAAGTGGAGGATGTATCAGAGGAGGAAGATGGGGAGGAAGACAACCCAAAGCAGAATGAATCTGAAGAAGAAATCCTGAAGATGAAAAAAACTTTCCTTTCAAACGACTGTCAAACATTCTGGTCCTTGACTGCATGTGACGAACATGCCACAGTGATAGAGTATGTCATGAGAATGACGAGATGGGCAGTTTCCTGTCACAACAGGAATTGAAAAATAATCCTGGAGATGACGTATCTGGATTGTATCGGCAAATATGCAGAGATCTGGACAAGGATGGATGAGACTGACCTGTAAGTCTACTTAGAACTGCTAATCCAGGCAGGTCTGCATCAAGTCCAGAGGAGAAACTGGAGCTAGACTATGGAATGTAGAGAAATGGAGGTCAAGTTTAGGTGCTACAATCCAAATCTAACTGATAACTATGAGCCCAGACCTGTAAGACTTGTGACAGACAAACTTGAAGGAGCTGTGATCTAGAGACAGATCTCCTGAACAACCAAATGATAAACTTCAAAAATAAACTCATTAGGATGAAAAGAAATTCCTTCAAAACTGATTTTTCTTTATGTATTACAAAACTAAACAAATGTTGTTCACCATCTGTCCAGTTAACAATAATATCAAAGCAGTGACTTGAATAAATGCAGTCTTTCTGAAGAAGACAAATTTACACAATGGTGAAGGACAAGTTTCTTTTACCAAAATAAGATATGACAATAGAAGGGTTAAACCAGTTCAAACAAATAAGTAAGTTGTCATATTTTATATTTATATTAGATTAATATGACATATTAGCCTGTAATAAATAACATTTTTTGTGTTAAAAATGAACACAAAGGTACTTTATTTTGCTGCGCGGGTCTTTAACTTTTTTTTAATTTAACTGCGTTATAACCGAGTTTAGTTTCTCTTTCACTTGTTTTTTTAAACACGTTGACGTTTTTCTGTCCGGGTTTAATTCTCTATATGTATTTAATACGAAAATCGATTTGTCTTTCATGATAGGTTTTTTATCGGTTGTTCGATACTTCGGTGATTTAGTCTTTTTTTTTTTTTCATGTTACGTGCTCCAATTTTTCGATTAAAACAAAGAATGGCGTCGACGTCTTTTCCTTTCAGCCGTGTTCACCACAGACGTTCACTCGGGTAAGTTCTGATTTTTCTTCTAGAATCAGAATCTGTATTTACAAAAATAAATTAGTCTATTATAAATCAGAACTTATCTAACATTTTTATTGTTCATCTTCGGCACATGGGTGTTGATCTACAAGATTGAAATCTACTTTTTCAACTTTACCTTTGTCGAAAGTTTTGAATAACATTTTTTTTCTAAAATAACTTTTTCATGTCTGTTAAAATAAAGAAACAAAAATATGTAAAAAGTGACATAATTAAACAAAAAAAATTCCAATAATATGTTTAATGTTGTCTATACTGTATTTATAAATCAGTTCTGTCTCTGTTTGCTTCAGTGAACAGAACATTTCAGTTCTGCTTTTAGCTTTAGTTATAATCCTGTTCTTAACCAGAAATAACTTTCTGTGATGTGAATGTAATATGATGTAAAAATTCATCTTAATCTGAATGGTGTTAATCTAAAAAATAATTAAAATTTCAATCAATAAAGGTTTTCATTGGTCTCTAACTTTTTCTCTGCAGAGAAAGTTCTTGACGTGTCCTCACTCCTGATGTAGAAACGTCGATCATCAGCGTAACATGGAAACATGAAGAGGATCTGGCAGCAGAATTTTTTTGAGGGAGTCCAACTTTCTACCACAGCTTTAACGGTAAAACCTGTAGTTTTACGATAACAATGATACAGTAATTCCTTATTCGTGTGTAATAGGGGCCACAATTAACATTTCCATCCACATGGACAAACAATGTCCGTTAACTCTCCATACTCGTCAAAAACACTTCTGAGTATATTTAAAAACATGAGTTTTGCTCAACATGTTTATTTTTTCCACAGGAGGTTGGTGAGTGACTTTGCTCCCTGGTGCCACACCCACAGCCTGCAGCTCAACACCTCAAAGACTAAATAATTGGTTATGGACTTTAGGAGAGACAGTCCCAGTCCTAGGCCAGTTCTGGTGGGTGGGGAGAAGGTGGAGGTTGTACAGACTTACAGTGGTGTGAAAAACTATTTCCCCCTTCCTGACTTTTTATTCTTTTGCATATTTGTCACACAAAATGTTTCTGATCATCAAACACATTTTAATATTAGTCAAAGATAACACAAGTAAACACAAAATGCAGTTTTAAAATGAATGTTTGCATTATTTAGGGAGAAAAAAATCTAAACCCACATAGCCCCGTGTGAAAAAGTGATTACCCCCCTTGTTAAAAAATAACTTAACTGTGGTTTATCACACCGGAGTTCAATTTCTGTCGCCACCCCCTGGCCTGATTACTGCCACACCTGTTTCAATCAAGAAATCATTTAAACAGAAGCTACCTGACACCGAGGAGTAGACCAAAAGCACCTCAAAAGCTAGACATCATGCCAAGATCCAAAGAAATTCAGGAAGAAATGAGAACAAAAGTAACTGAGATCTATCAAACTGGTAAAGGTTATAAAGCCATTTCTAAAGCTTTGGGACTCCAGCGAACCACAGTGAGAGCCATTATCCACAAATGGCGAAAACATGGAACAGTGGTGAACCTTCCCAGGAGTGGCCGGCCGCCCAAAATTACCCCAAGAGCGCAGAGACAACTCATCCGAGAGGTCACAAAAGATCCCAGGGCAACATCCAAAGAACTGCAGGCCTCACTTACCTCAATTAAGGTCAGTGTCCACGACTCCACCATAAGAAAGAGACTGGGCAAAAACGGCCTGCATGGCAGAGTTCCAAGACGCAAACCACTATTAAGCAAAAAGAACATTAAGGCTCGTCTTAATTTTGCTAAAAAGCATCTCGATGACTGCCAAGACTTTTGGGAAAATATCTTGTGGACTGACGAGACAAAAGTTGAACTTTTTGGAAGGTGCGTGTCCCGTTACATCTGGCGTAAAAGTAACACAGCATTTCATAAAAAGAACATCATACCAACAGTAAAATATGGTGGTGGTAGTGTGATGGTCTGGGGTTGTTTTGCTGCTTCAGGACCTGGAAGGCTTGCTGTGATAGATGGAAGCATGAATTCTACTGTCTACCAAAAAGTCCTGAAGGAGAATGTCCGGCCATCTGTTCATCAACTCAAGCTAAAGCCATCTTGGGTGCTGCAGCAGGACAATGACCCAAAACACACCAGCAAATCCACCTCTGAATGGCTGAAAAAAAACAAAATGAAGACTTTGGAGTGGCCTAGTCAAAGTCCTGACCTGAATCCCATTGAGATGCTGTGGCATGACCTTAAGAAGGCGGTTCATGCTAGAAAACCCTCAAATAAAGCTGAATTACAACAATTCTGCAAAGATGAGTGGGCCAAGATTCCTCCAGAGCGCTGTAAAAGACTTGTTGCAAGTTATCGCAAACGTTTGATTGCAGTTATTGCTGCTAAAGGTGGCCCAACCAGTTATTAGGTGCAGGGGCAATTACTTTTTCACACAGGGCTATGTGGGTTTGGACTTTTTTCTACCTAAATAATAAAAAAAATAATTTAAAAACTGCATTTTGTGTTTACTTGTGTTATATTTGACTAATATTAAAATGTGTTTGATGATCAGAAACATTTTGTGTGACAAACATGCAAAAGAATAAAAAGTCAGGAAGGGGGCAAATAGTTTTTCACACCACTGTATAAATATCTTGAGCTGTGGCTGGATAACAAGTTGGACTGGACGAGCAACACTGAGCAGCTGTATCATAAGATTACAATTTTTCTCTTAAACCGTTCTGAGGCATTATTTTGCTCATCCACCGACTTCCACACACCTTCATACACACTCAAGCATTATATTGATATGGTTCATTTTTGTATATATTTTTATACTCATCGCTTAATAAATATCAAAAAGGCAGTTGTTGTCCATCTTGTTCATTCTTTGTGATTAGCTCCCTTTAAAAGATAATTTACTTTTTGAAGTGTTGAGATTGATTTTGACGATTACTCTTCAATCAATATTAAGATCAAATTGATAAACTTTCATCATTGAGTATATTTTCCTTCCTTACAGAAGGTGGCGCCCCTTTACAAGACAAAGTCCAATTCTTCATTGAGTTTGACCCCTTACAGATGGGACCTCCTGAACATGAAAAGATGCAAACTGTCGTGCTGAAATGGTTCTCAACTGTTG
>NC_050517.1:31571921-31572097 GCF_002922805.2 Oryzias melastigma | reverse complement strand
ATTCATGTCAATGGAACTGTCAGTCCCATCAAAATGAAAAGTCTTCACACCATCTTTCTGAACAAGATAGTCAAATGGCTTTGTCAAGTTTTTACTATGACAGTTTATAATTTCAGTGTTTTCCATTGAAAAAATATTTGGTGACACCTGAAAATGCTCAAGACAGCACTATGGCC
>NC_050517.1:31565284-31571874 GCF_002922805.2 Oryzias melastigma | reverse complement strand
ACTGAAAAGACGAGCATCTCTAACCAGGTACCAGCAGCCTCGTCCAAAGAGACTGGAACCCCTCAGACTGTAGCCATCCATGACACTATCGGTGGAGTTTTGTTTCCCTGTGGCGGTACGGCGAGAGGGCGGGCGGGGGAGGGGAAGATCCACTTGCGTAGCACCCTGAGAATAACGCTAAAGAACCATCGCGGGTTGCAGGATTCACGGCCTCCTGGAATCACAGACGTTGTTGAGTTTGACGGTCCATAACGCCATCGTGTTGCACAGTTCAAAGTGGAATTGCAGAAGCATCATGTTTGTAAAATCATCAGAACAAAGACAATAAAGTGATGAAGATTTCACGGTGTAGACTTGTCATTTTTTCATCCAAAAGTATTATAATTAACATTACCTTTTTCTACCACCGAATTGCTTTAAATATGTCCAATTTCCAAATGTTTTGTTTTACTTGTGGAAATAGAACATAATTAGCAGTTGTGATGTCATTCTAATATGTCAAATTATTTCTAATATGTTTAAAAAAACATTTACTTTCAGGCATTTTAGACATTTTCTTAATGGAAGAAATAATCAAACTAATTCCAACTGGTTTATTTGTCTTTTTTCATGCAGTGATTTGTTTTATCATGAATTTTGACATGTGTACTAAAGAAATGCACAGCGTTTTAGTTTTAAAACCATAAGAATGAACCCACTGGTATTTAATTTTGTTCCAGTTTTGAATGTATTATTTATGGCATAATTACTTAATTATTTTAGGAAGTTTAGTTTTCTTTTAGTCTAAAAAATGGAATTAGAAATAAATGTAAATAAAAAACAGCAGAACGACACTTTTATTTCTTGTTCTGAAAAATGCTGGTAAAGTGGAACGCTTGTAAATTTGTAACAAAAATATGTAAAAATTGACGTCAAAGAAAAATTCAGTTTCCTTGTTTAGTTTTGGCAATATTTCAAATGAATTCAATCATCAGCTATTGAAAACAGATGTAAAAATGTCTTAAACGTAACAAAGTTTATGCTCTTAAACCTTGGAGGAACAATGTTGGCAGCCAAAATGTAAACCAACCTGTTTTTCTGCCTCGACAGGATGGTTGTTTAGTAGAAGAAACGTTTAAAAAACTAAAACTTTCTCATTTTGAGTGAGGCAAATGTTAAACGTCTTTGCTAAAGTAAACTAGAGCGAGATTGACGTAGACAAAATGACCTTGAATGGTAATTTAAAAAAAAACAGCATCTTAGCTGAAATTTAGTTTAAGAAAGAAGACGGATGTATACATTTTTTTTTTACGTTTTTCACAGCTTATATAAATGAATTCCTGCATAGCTTTAACAATATTTAGAAGCATTTTCAGTTTTGAGTGGTCACTTATGTTGTCGTCTTAAAATATCAAATTGTTTCAAATACGTCAGATAAAACGCGTTTTCTTTCTGGCGTTTAAGAGAGAAACTCTTGAAGCATTTTTATGACCTTCTCAAAGTAGTTTGTTTTATGTTCTAAATCCTTTTTATCGTCTGTAATTAAATTACCAAACTCTTTGGTATCAAGAAATGTAAGATAAAAACACAAAGGTATTTGTTTTTTGTTAAGGTTGATGAAACATTTTTTCAAACTGAGTCACAGGTAAAGATGATGAAGTTTCTCTTTCATTTGTTTGCAAACGAGGAAGCTTTCAGCCGATGTCTTTGTGAACTCTTAGTCTTTTAACTTTTGATACGTATATTATATTTGTGTTTTGATTTAGTTCTTTTTGTATTATTCTGTTAATTTTAGTTTTACTTGTTGACTTTTCTGGTGGATTAGAACAATGGCGTTGATGCCGTCACTGGTTCTTTTCTTTCTCACCTTGTTTGCAGCAGACGTCCACTCAGGTCAGATCTAATTCTATCTACAAGAATATTCTAGAAACATTGTTTGTATTTACAAACATTATGAAGTCTGTGTTTTACATTAGAACTCAGGAATTATTTTAGGAAGTGGATATCTGTAAATGAAGATTTAAAACCTATCATTTAAAGTTATCTTTCTTTTACTCTAAAAAATAGAAAGACGCTTTAATTTGTTGTCCTGGAAAAGCTAGTAAAATTGTACAATAATGACAAAAATATGTAAAAATTGACGTCAAAGAACAATTCAGTTTCCTTGTTTAGTTTTGGGAATATTTAATAATAAATTTAATCATCTTTCATTGAAAATGGATGAAAAACAAAGTTTATGCTCTTAAACCTTGGAGGAAGAATGTTGGCAGCAAAAATGTAAACTAACCTGTTCATCTTTCTCGACAGGATGGTTGTTTAGTAGAAGAAACATTTTAAAAAATAAAACTTTTAACAGTATCTTTTTAATTTTGAGTTAACTAAACTAGAACAAGTTTAACACAGAAAAAGTAGATTCAGTGTTCACATTGACTCCATATGACTAGGTTAAATGAACTACCTGTAAATTCTTATGGACCTTAGAGTAAAGTAGAAAAGTGTTTTTCAAGTGTTTGTCATTTACTGTTAACCATTAAAACCTCTCATTTCTGAAGCCTGCAGGCTTGAACTCAAATGTGACTTCAACACTGAGTGAAGCAGATATTTCACTCAAACGTCTCGGTTGTTTGGAAGGAAATTCTGCAACACTTATTACTGATGGCTGCAGAATCATTCCAGTTTTACTTCAATTATGATCTTAATTTAATTCAGAAATGACTTTTTCTAAAGTGAATGTAGAATAATTTAAGGAAATATACATGTATAAATATTTGAATGACAACGGCGCAATGGTGTTAATTCTTGTCTAAAAAGTTCATTTATTTATTTAACCATTATTTTTACCATTAGGATCAGATGAGAACAGTTTCTCATTTACAATGGTAATCAGGCAAGAGGGCGCAGCAGAAGTAAAACAAAAATGTGAAAATGTGGATGGTTTATTCGAAAATTACATTTAAACATGTTTTTTCTTTAAAATTGTTAGACCGCAATGCATTGTGGTCTATATTCGCTAATCTAGTCAGCATCAATACACGCTGGTTTTTTGCAAAGGCTTTTTGAGTGCATTTGATTTTGGAATTAGTAGATTCGGAAAATGGCGATCGCACTAGATCGTGATTGAGGGGATTTGGACACAAACGTCCAATCACAAGCTAGCTTCTGCCAAGTTAGATAAATTCCAATTGTCTGAAGGTGAAACACAGTGTCTGTAGCGTTCACTGAACACGTCACCTTTATTTTCTACACAGAACTTGAAACAATACCTGAATAAATTAAAATAAAACAGTCCAAAAGAACCAGTGATGTCAAAGACATTCTAGTTTTATTGCCTAAAATAAAAAGTATGGGTAAATATCAATGAGTTTCTTTGTTTTCAGTCTTTTTCTTTATAATTTTAAATGTCAGATGAGTAACAAATATCTAGACTGAATCTGTTGAGGTAAAGAATTAAACTACACCTATCCCACAAAGTTAGTTGAATCTTTTGAGTAGTAGATAATGGAGATGATTATGAAATCATGTGAGAGCCTAATTATTAACATCATTACCGTTATTTACTGTTTAACTCCATAAATAAGGAATTCATTGGTCTTGAACTTTTTCTCTTCAGTTAAAGTCCTTGACGTGTTAAAGGGCTCCACAGTTGTCCTCACTCCAGATGATGTAGAAACGTCGATCATCAGCGTTACATGGAAACATGGAGAGGATCTGGCAGCAGAATGGTTTGGAGGGAGTCCCACTTTCTACCACAGCTTTAACGGTAAAACCTGTAGTTTTACGATAACAGTGATGCAGTCATTCCTCCTTATTCACAGGGTTATGCACCTCAACTCACACTTCCATTGCCAAAAGAATTTCCTTTAACTCTCCATACTCGTCAAAAACACTTCTGATTATGTTTTGTAAGATATTCAAGAACATGAGATTTGCTCAACACGTTTTGTTCCTCCAGAACAGAAGACTGTAGCAGCAACAGTGTAGCTACTTTAAGAGTGTCACTCTTTCTCTGAGCCTTAAAACCAAATAAACACATGATCCAGATGACAATCATCCTCCACGATTTTCTTCAACATTTCAGAATTGTCTCTGAGTTAGCTGATGGCTTTTCTCCATTCAGGGGCATAAAGAGAGGAGGGGGGTAGCCGACAGACGCTCCTCTCCCACCCCCCACTCTGGAGGGGGTTCTGCTGACTAGCATCTTGAGCAGTGTTGGGAATGTTACTTTTGAAAAGTAATTAGTTATAGTTACTAGTTACAGTGCCCAAAAAGTAACTGAGTTAGTAACTCAGTCACTACACCCTTCACACAGAAGACAGTCTTGCTGAAGCGCTCAGAGGGAAGAAAAGAACATTCTTGACTGATTGAACCTCATCAATGATCTGTAACACGGCACAATTTATGCTAAGAAACAGTAACGGTGTTAAGGTGGAGATGAAAGTATTTAATAAGTTAAAGGACTCTGTTACTTAACTTTAACACAGTTAGTAACACAGTAATACTTTGAGCCGTTACTATGAAGTGATTTTTGAGCCACCATATTGTAAGATAAAGTCACAGTTTTGAGGTTTAAAAAAATTCTTGAATTGCAAACAAAATTTAAAGTGTTAATAAAACTTCATAATTTTCAAATGAAACTATTTAATATTTGCGTTTGCAATACAAATATTTTAAGATGAGTCGTACCTCATCTCGCTTTCGTCTTATCTCTGATTTTGTGTTCGTTTATGTTTTGTGTGATGTTTGTGTCATCAAACAGCCCTCTGATTTGAATTATTATTCATTTTATTTCATTCAGTAACAATACATATCATTGAAATGATACTAAATAAACATAAAACGGTTAATAAAAAGGAGCAGATAAAAGAAAACTTAGATCATCTGCCCTCTTTTGCTATATCAACTAAATTAAATGAAAATATCTCAAACGGATCAAGAATTCTATCCAATCAAATCCCAATATTGATCTAACATGGTTTCTGCCACTGAGGCTCAAACGTCAAACAGGTTTTTACCCTCAATGTTGCTTCTATGGCTGAAGACAATAAATCATTTTTAATCATTTAAAACATAATTCATTCTCTTTTTTGCATTGGTTACTTGTACCCTCTTGTCTGTGATTGGCTGTTTGGTGGCACATAACTCAGAGTTTTGAACAAAATCAAAGATAGGATGAAAGCGAGATGAAGCACAACGCATCTAAAAACATTTGTGTTGGAAATGCAAAAAACGCTTTGGAAAGTAAATAATTCATATTTTCATTTTCAGTTTTTCTCTTAAAAAATTTGATCTCCAATCTATAAATTTTGCTCGCAATACAGGTTCACAAAAATCCCTCCATACGTTGCTCCCAACTCTGGTCTGGAGTTGTCAGAGTTTTGTGACGAACCGGAAGGGTAAAAATAATCTGTGAATACGTGAAACTGTAAATGAAGAAACGCTAATACGCGGGGAACACTGTACTGTGGTGTAGAAATCTTGTTGTTTTACCCTGAAAAGTGATGCTAACTTCCTCACTAACCTTGATGGGATTCTGTTGTTTTTACCGTCTTGTGGATCTGTTTCATTGTGGGAAATGTGATTGTAAGACTGGCTTTAACTTGAGGAATGAAAACTGAAAAAAAGAAAACAAATATTTTTAAATCTTCAAAAAGAAAAATAAGAAAAAGGGATCCTAAACGAATTCTGTTTGATAAACGTTTCAACATAAATATCTGTCATTCTTCCAGATCGCTGCAGTTTAAACACTGAAACAGGAGAACTGACGATCAATGATGTGAGACTGGAGCACAGCGGTGTGTACACCCCAGAGATTAACAACAGAATACTAACTGATATCAGACTACAGGTTCTCTGTAAGTTATGGTTTGTTTTTGTATAAATTTGCTTTGATTAATTTATTTTATTCACCAAAATAAGATTTTTCTTTGTTGTCATTTCAGCTCCAGTCCCCAAACCCAGCATTATTTCTAACTGTAACTCTGAGCAAACCCGGTGTATCCTCACCTGTGTGTTTGACAGAACAGATGATCTGGGAGATGTTCAGGTTTTCTGGATTCTTGATGACAGCAGTGTAAAAGAAGGCAGGAAGCTCTCCATCACAAAGGTACAGAGAAGATGTTTGACATATAACCTCAAACTCATGAAAATGATTGAAAAATTCCAACAAATAAAAACCTAGATCTAGCTTATTCTTTAGTTAATATTTCATGTCAGTGAAACTTTCTGAACTTTTGTCTTTAGGAGACGACGGAGAGGACGTTTATCTGCAGACTGAACAATCCTGTCAGCTCTGAGAGCAGCACCGAGCTGATAAACCCTCTTTTGCCTAGTGAGTCATCATGTGTGCAAGAACCCACAGAATCACAACAAACACTAAAACCCAGAACAAGTCATTTGTTTATTCATTATGTTCACTGTGATCTGTTTTTATTGCAGATAAACCACTTATCGTTTCATTGGCTGTTCTGATCCCGTGTATTTTAATTTTCCTTGGGGTCCTGGTGTATCTCTACATAAGTAAGAAAACCTCCAGAATTTGTATCTTTATTGAGTAAATCTGTGTTATTGATCTGATCTTTAATGTTTTTCTTGTGTGGAATGAATTCAGAGCA
>NC_050517.1:31563798-31564426 GCF_002922805.2 Oryzias melastigma | reverse complement strand
GTGTGTAAATCACAGAGACTGAGGTTTGAGCAGAAAACATTCATGGGTTCAGATTTGTTTGATTGCTGGTCGTTTTCTTTGTTGTTTACAGAAAGAGAACAAAGACTTCAGGGTGGTGAGTAAAACACTTAAAATAACAAATTAAAATGGATGTGAGCCTTTATTCTTTTGTTTTTGACAATAATGTTCACAGCCAAAAGTTTACATTTGATTAGTTCTTACTGATGGTAATCATGATCTAACTCTGCTTTTGTTTTACATCAGTTGATTGGATGAATATGAGGTTGATCAAAGACAAAAAAATGAAAAAAGGGCAGATAACTGTCAAATCTAGAATAGTCTTTACAGAGACTTGATTGTCAGTGTGTAAATCACAGAGACTGAGCTTTGAGACGAAAACATCTATGGGTTAAGATTCGTTTGATTGCTGATCTTTTGTCTTTGTTGTTTACAGAAATACAAAGACTCAATGATGGTGAGTAAAACACTTAAAAAAACTAAAATGTATGTGAACTTTTATTCATCTCTGTTATTGACAATAATGTTTCCAGCCTAAAGTTGTCATTTCATTAATTCCTTCTGATGGTAATCATGAGCTAGCTCTGCTTTTGTTTTACATCAGTTGATT
>NC_050517.1:31556500-31563698 GCF_002922805.2 Oryzias melastigma | reverse complement strand
CGTGCGTAAATCTGAACTTTCTCCAAACGCAGCAGCATTTCCGAGCGTCAGTTTTCTGCTTTACTCACCGATCGCCTTCAGTCTACAAAGCAAACAGAAGTTCTCCGTGAACACACACCGGGTTATCCTGCAGCCCCTCCAACTTTCAAATCCCAACTTGCCCAGGAGGAGGAGAGACGTGTGCGCGCATCCTCACACGGACGCGCATTAGAATTTCGCTTTCATTTTTAGTTTTTCTTTTTTTATTTTCACCTAAATGTAAGAACGTCAAAGAATGATTCCAATAAATACACAGCTTGGTGTTTTTCGATAATTTTATTAAAGGTTTCTGCAAGTCCACACATCTCAGGCATTCCAGGCGCAAATCTCGCGAGACTTCCTGTGTTGTGGTCCAGCTGACTCTCCCGTGGGAGTTACAGGCGAGCAGAACCATGAGGCTAAATAACCGAATAAAGCTTTGACATTTACCCGCCGTGAACGTCCGGATCTACAGATCTTTTTTCACAGAATGGCTGAAACGGATCCCAAATCGGTTCAGGACCTCACTAACGTGGTGAGTGTGGAGCGCCAAGCTAGCTAGGACTAGCTACACACAGAGAGCTAGCAGTGCTAATGCTAGCTACACTGCTAACAAACGCAAATTAGTCATACGTTACACCAAAATGAGAACTTAGGTTACATTTTTAGTCTTCATTTTACATTTAGACGCCTCAATTCAGATTTATGGCACCATATTTGATGATTAATTCATCACCGTATGAACGACAGAATGTAATCTCAGTCACTAAACCAGTTCATCCTAATTTAATGTGAACATAACTTTTATCTGAATCAAATACATAATGGGTATTTTTATTATACAAACAATCAAAAATAATAAGCAGTTCTCTCAACACCCACGGTACTTCCGTTGTCATGGATTCCAGTGGTGTTGCCATGGAAATGAATCAAAACTAAAGGTCTGGATTTCTCCTCAGCCTCCCAGATGAAAGCCCGAGGATGATTGTACTTCTACAATGAGTTCATGCGTCTTTAGGACTGACTCATCTGGAAATGTTTGCGGTCATAAAATCAGACTTTAGTGTAAAGTCGTCCATCCAAACCGCTTGAATCCATTTACATGGGGTCCCAATGTTGCTGGAGCCTATCTTATCTGTTGGTCAAAAGCGGGATAGACCCTGAACGAGTCGCCAGAGCATTTTAAATAATTGGTTTTGTCGATAGCACAATTTTTAATCAACTTCCTGTTTAATTTTTACGTGGTAAATACCAGTTAGATTTGTTCATATGGATTAATGGAATATTTTTTTATGTAGAATATTTTTTTTTTTACTAAAAAATCTGTTTTTTCCTTCCATTAGATTAAAACTGCTTTGCAAATGTACTACGAGCCTCCAAGTTGAAGCTGTTTTTGCTGGAGTTCATTTTTAATCTGATGTCTCCATCATGACTGTATAATCTGGAGGATTTAAATCAAGGTTTTCAATGCATCTATGGGTGCCTGAGTGGCTCAAATCACATTTTTAAATGTTTTGTAACAGTCCTCAGGAGCAGATTGTTTTCACGATTCATTTTTCTTACTGCACCTGTGAGCAAAAGAAAGCTCTTTTTTGGCTAATTTAGGCTTTTTTCAGTATTTTGGCTATTTTGAAGTTTAGCTACTTTTTTCAGCTACATGCTAGCTGCTTTGGCTAACCTAAGTTGATTTTTAAGGCTAATTTGGCATTTAATTAATTTATTTTAGCTGTTTATCAGCTTCACCGTTTTTAGCTATTAATTTCAGCATTTTCAGCAGCCAAATTCAGCTTCCAGCATTCACACTAGCATTATCAAAGGTAATGCTCATAAAGTTCATAATTATGTTAAAAGTTCGTTTTAAAAATGTAGTTTTAGAGTGTTCATTAAATGTTTATTCTGTTCGGCCTTCGACCTCAGGTGTGTTTTGGCCCCTTGTGTGATTGAGTTTGACCCCCTTCATTAGGAACTTTTATTTTTAGTTTAAGTTTAACTGTAACGTTTCTTTCCTCGTGTCGTTTCTCTAAAGGTCCAGACGCTCCTGCAGCAAATGCAAGACAAGTTCCAGACGATGTCAGACCAGATCATCGGGAGGAATATCCTTTCACTTCCAAAACCAAAACTCAGAAATCTTTATATCAAATGTTTCTTTTTCAGCAAACATTTCTTCAGATAACAGATTAGCCTTAACCGCGTCCACTCGATGAGATGAGCACGCGAATCGATGACCTGGAGAAAAACATTGCCGACCTGATGACCCAGGCTGGAGTCGAGGAGGCCGAGGCCACGCCGGAGAAGCCGAAGGAGAGCCAAGGGTCAACCTGAAGGTCACCGGCTGAATTTTAAGCGCCTGTTTCTGCAGAATTTCATGTTTTGATCAAATTTCCTGAAGTTTTTTTTTCTGTTTTTGCCACAGGTTCATGAACGGTGTGAAGTCAGACTTCCTCACTGATTTGGTGTGACGTGTGAAATGATTTTTTNGTGAGCTTGCTGTTCGGAACGTCGGGGGTCCGCAGCTCTCGGGACGCCAGCCGGTACCACCAGACGTGGTACTGGATGCGAACCGGAGCCGGGTTAGAGTGGAGGAGCTCTCCAGGTCCTAGCGCCGGCCGGTTTTAGCTCGCAGCTCGGTGTTTGGAGACCCGCCCGTGATCGAGTGAGAGCAGCCGGTGAGTTGGAGGGCGGGACGCCCGCGCGCGGTATGGAAAGGCACGTATGAGAAAATCCGTGATTAATGCGTCAAAAAAATTGTCGGCGTCAAGCACACGTCAGATTAATGCGTTTTTAACGCGACAAATCTGACAGCCCTAATATATATAGATATTTATATATACACACACACATTTTGTGTCCAATGACGGCAAAACAAACAAAGAAATGACGCTCGCTCACACGTTCAAAACTTCATATTTTAGGTTTTAATTACAGTTGGAAAGTATTTCCATTATTTGAAGTGTTACACTAGGTTCACACTGGACGCGGAGTGCGAGTGGCGGTTTCTCCCGAAATTCACACCAGACGCCGAATCGATCCGCTGCACGGCGCCAGCCTTCCGCGGAGGACCGCGGCGTTCTGCGCCTGGTGTAAACCACACCATAAGTTAACAAGGGCGTAGAATGGAAGCAGGTCTCCGTTTCGCGCCGCTTCCGCGTCCAGTGTGAATCAGGCGTTAGACTGGGGGTGGTGCTGGCTCCTCAGACTCTTCCTGAAGGGGGCGGTTCTCACTTTGTGAAATCATCTTTTGAGGAGCCGCTGGTTTTCGTAGGTATGAGGAGCTGGTATTGAGAGTGACGGTTTTTAAAGGATTATTAGGAGATGTGTGAAATGAACAAATACAGCTTTGAGGCTGTTTAAAGTGAGGAATGAACATTACATTACACTTAAAAGCTCAAAAAGATGGTTTTTCATGATATGGGCCCTTTAATTCAGTACAGAGAGAGCGTGAACGTGACCCAACTCAGTAACAGAGCAGAAGTCGTTTCTTTAGGCCAAAAGGAGTTTGATCCCCCCTTAAAGGCATTAAACACGACATTTACCTCTGTATGCTTAGAGTGGTCAGAAAATAAAGTATTGAGTGTTTGAACAGACTAAATATTGTTTATATAAGAAAATGATTGTTTTTTTAAGTAGATAATGGGATTTCTGCTAACAGTAATTTAATGCAGAAAAAGCAATAACATTGTGTATATTTGAAAAATAAACTGCACAAAAGTGAGCCACTTTGTCAGCAATTTCATCCAAAGACTTCATTCCTTCCCTGAAAGTTCATCCAACCAAAGATGCAACCGGCCCAGATGTAGCTTTAGTGAATTTGTGTTTTCCCAGAACTACTGAAAACAGCTGTAATCAAACCTCTCCTAAAAAAGGACAGTCTAGACAAAACTCAAATGAACAACTACAGACCGATATCAAACCTCTTCTGAGCCAATAGAAATTACATGTGGAGTGCCCCAAGGCTCCATCCTGGGACCACTTCTATTTAACATCTACATGCTCCCACTGGCCCAGGTTATAAAGAACAACAGCATTAGTTACCATAGCTATGCAGATGACACACAGATATATATTAGACTGACACCAGGAGACCGAGGCCCTGTACAGGCTCTTGGTAAATGCATTGAGGACATTAATGACTGGATGTGTCACAACTTACTTCAATTAAACAAAAACAAAACTGAGGTTATTGTCTTTGGGGCTAAAGAAAAAAGGTTGGACGTCACTACAGAGCTTCAATCTATTCAACTAAAAACTACCAACCAGGCCAGAAACTTGGGTGTAGTGATAGACACAGACTTAAATTTTGATAAACACATTAAGGCAGTCACTAAATCAGCCTATTATCATCTCAAAAATATCTCAAGGATTAAAGATCTGATGTCTAAGCAGGACCTGGAGAAACTAGTGCATGCTTTCATCTTTAGTCGACTTGATTACTGTAACAGTGTTTTTACAGGACTACCAAAAAAATCCATCAGGAAACTGCAGCTTATTCAGAACTCTGCTGCTCGGGTTCTCACAAGGACCAAGAAAGTAGACCACATCAGTCCAGTTCTGAGGTCTTTACACTGGTTACCTGTCTGTCAGAGGATAGACTTTAAAGTTCTGTTACTGGTTTATAAAGCTTTGAATGGTTTATGGTGAACTGGATCTGGTCTTTTATCAGTTCCTAGAGTCAGAACTAAACATGGAGAAGCTGCATTCAGCTTCTATGCTCCACAGATCTGGAACAGACTTCCAGAAAACATTAGATCTGCTGAAACACTCAGTGTATTTAAATCCAGGTTAAAGACTCACCTGTTCTCAGCTGCATTTGATTAATATGTATTCAAACATTTACATCCACACTGTTTATCTATTTTTGTTTTAAATGAAGTACTTTTTACTTTCTTTTAATCTTATTATAATGGTCACATGTTTACTGTTTCACCTGTTTCTTTTATTGTTTTATGTAAAGCACTTTGAATTGTCTCTCTACATGAAATGTGCTACAAATAAACTAGCCTAGAGTGTCAGACACAAAAAATACCAAACATCCTTAGAAAAAATATACTTTTTTACATTATAAAGTCCTCACAGTTAGAATAAAGCAAAAACATGGATTCACATTCACACTAACATGAATACAGGTGTGGTACTTCTGTAACTACTTCATGTGTTGGAAGTCTTCATCTCATTTATAGAAATAGAATAATTTCTTTCTCACGCAGAGACACAATCTGATCTTTTAATCTAAAAGATAAGAATAAATTGAAAGGATCTGAAGGGACTGTAAGTATCAGAGAAGAGCTCTGGTGTTTTCATTGTTCAGGTGGCGCCCTCTTTTGGTCAGAAGCAGGAAAACAACCAGAACTGCTGACTCAGACCGTTTCTGATCGATTCTCACTGTGCTGCTCTCATCGTTCATTCAGGTGTTTCGGATGCCGCCCACCTGTGATCCGGTGCTGCTTGGTGCTCACGCGGTTGGAGTTCTGGACGGTGCAGCAGAGGTGGAGCATGGCGAACATGGTGAGGATCATCACCACACTCTGGAGCAGCAAAGTCAGCTCGAACTGCTTCCCAATCCTACGAGACCCAAACAGAACCGTGAGGATTTTAAACCTGGAGTCCCTAAACCTTTTCTAATGAGGGTCACATAACTGTTTCCTTCTCTGATGGGGGCCGGGGTCAGTTTGTATGCTAAGAGAAAAAGAGCAACAATCACAGCCTAAACATAAACATTTACAGTGTTCCACACATAGACAAATCGTAAATAATTCATTTCTGTAATCCTCATAGAAAAAAATAATACTAAAACATTTTAAAAAGTAGATATATGACATTACCTGAGATAATAGTGTGAATGCTGTAAGCTGAATGTGGCTGGAGAAACTGCTAGTGCTGATAGCTGAAGATGCTGAAATTGATGACTAAAAATGCTGAAAACGCTGCAACTGATAACTAGCTAAAATATTAACGAAATCCTTAATTAGTCTTAGAAACTGAAACAATTCTAAATTAGCCAAAACAACTAGCATGTAGCTGAAATATTAGCTAAATGCCAAATTAGCCAAAAAAACTGGTAAAATATCTAATTTGGCCAAAACAGCTAGCATAAGGCTAAAATTTTAGCTAAGCTTCTAAATAACCTAAAAAAACTGAAAAAAATCTAAATTAGCCAAAACAGCTAACATGTAGCTAAAATATTAGCTAAACCCCAAAATAGCTGAATATTTTAATAACTGAATGAGCTGAAGAGCTACGGACGTCTAAAAAACGTCCAGAAGAAAAATAATAATAAAGAAAAAGTGAATCATTATTAAACCAATGAACATTCTCTCCTCTGCTGTCATAGTTCAGACTGCAGAAAGGTGAAATAAAAAGTCACGTTTTATGTGGGTCTCGACCGGCGTTTTTAATAGTGTTTGGGGGGCCGGGCCAAATATGGAGGCGGGCCTGATCCGGCCCGCGGGCCGTAGTTTGAGGACCCCTGGTTTAAACGAACACATTTGCAAAAGGCGGTCAGCGTGTCCTCACCAGAAGAAGACGCGCAGGATGTTGGCTATGAGCAGCACCAGGCAGACTCGGGTGGAGAAGCCTTCTGTGCTGCTGCTCCTCTGGATCTCCTGGTACTGCGGGACGTACGGCAGAGCTCCTCCAAACACCATGAGGAGGGACGCCAGGAGGGACAGCAGAGTCCAGGAACCCTGAGCGGCTTCCTCCTGCAGAATCACCTCCTCATCCATCACACCGAAAAGGTCCTGGGGAGGCTGGAGTCTGGGGAAAACCCCCGGGAGGAGGCAGGAACGGGGTCACCACGGCCACGGGGCCTCAGCAGAGAGGAGGCATCCAGAGGGCCTCACCCGGGCCTGAAACCAACATGAAGGAAAATAAACATTTAAACTGCAGCTCCTTAGATCTGTTTGCTAGAGAGGGTAAAATGAAAACTATTTCAGTAAAAAAAGGAACAAAATCTTTTGCATTTTTACCCATTTTCTTGATGTTTCCATCTGAAACCTCCATCATTTAGCTGTTATAACGCAGGAGTTTGGTGAGTTGGTCCGTGTTTGTCTGCTTGGTATAATCCAGAGGTCTGAAACCTTTAACACTTATTCATTTAGGTCGATCTCTCGCCAACTAAAACCCAGTAAGAGCCACATAAGTTTTCACTCACCCTTTAGAAAAATAAGATACTGATTCATATTTA
>NC_050517.1:31511013-31556340 GCF_002922805.2 Oryzias melastigma | reverse complement strand
GAGAAGGCCCCGGTTCGAATCCCGGCTGGGACCTTTCTGTGTGGAGTTTGCATGTTCTCCCCGTGCATGCGTGGGTTTTCACCGGGACCTCCCACCGTCCAAAAACATGCTTCATAGGTTAATTGGTGACTCTAAATCAGGGACAAAGTGGATGAATGAAATAGTTTATAAGTTTTTAAACAAATATTAAAAGGGATGTTGAACGTTGGGGCGGGGCTAACACAAGGTCCAATATAAGCCAGTGAGTTCGGGTCAAAGGTCGGCGTCAAGGGCGGCGATGGTGCGTGGGGCGAGAGAGGGCGGGCAGCGACTGTGGGCCATCCAACGCCTGCGGCTTTAATTTATTTTATTTTTTCCCATAACTTTATTACAAACATAAATTTCAATACAGAAAAGGTGTGCAAAATAGCTATGTACAAATATATATATTCCATCCATCCATCTTCTTGTCCACTTCTTCCTTTTCGGGGTCGCGGGGGCGCCGGAGCCTATCCCGGCTACTGAAGGGCGAAGGCGGGGTTCACCCTGGACAGGTCGCCAGTCTGTCGCAGGGCCTCAATCACACACACATTCACACCTAGGGGTAATTTAGAGTCACGAATTAACCTATGAAGCATGTTTTTGGACGGTGGGAGGAAGCCCGAGTCCCCGGTGAAAACCCACGCATGCACGGGGAGAACATGCAAACTCCACACAGAAAGGTCCCAGCCGGGATTCGAACCGGGGCCTTCTCGCTGTGAGGCAAGAGTGCTAACCACTGCGCCACCGTGCAGCCCGATATATACATATATATATATATATATAAAATATATATATAATATATAAACATTGTAGGCTTGCTTGTGGTGTATTCTCTCACTGCAGTTCACCACCTGTGATGTAACTTTCTGTTAGCCAGTTGGCTTGGTGGAAATTTCAGAATAAAAGCAATAAAAGCAACTTCCATCGTAGATCAAACTTCCGTTTTGAGTTAATATGTTGTGTTGTGAGCCTTCAGGGCCACCGTACTATTGGATTTTGGCCCCTTGTATGATTGAGTTTGACACCTCTGATCTACACCGTAGGATCATGTCAATGCAGGAAATGCAGTAGGAAGAATAAAGTCATAAATGACAAAAAAAACCCAAACATTTATTTTACAGTTTTTGGAGAATTTCAGCCACAAATTCATAGATATAACCAATAAAAACCAAATCAGAGCTAATGAAGTGACTCCTATAACCGCAAGTTACACTTTAAATCCTTGAATTTGTTAAAAAAATTTAAAATCTGTGGATTATAACTCAACGTAGTTTCAATTCTGGTCGTTTTTACTGACAATAAATTGATTTTCTGTGATACATGAAGCACAAAATAAAGTCCAAATGCGTCAGTATGACGTTGATAAAAATATAGAATAATAAGTTGTTAGTTTCCTCATTTGATTCAACTTTCAGTTTAATAAAGTTTAAGTTAATTTTACTTTTTTAACTTTAATACTTACCTACTTTTGAAAAAATGATTTAAAAACATTTTCTTTGAACCAGAGAGCCAATGGAAGAGTAAAGAGCCAAACTGAAATAAAACGTCAATAATCCTAAATATTGTTTTTTTAGATTGTGTTCTACACAAACGTAGACATTTATTTATGTGCAGAGAATGATTCTGCATCCCTGTGATGCTGGTAGATATGTAGTTTTCCTGACGTTCATGTGCGTTTCTGAGTCAGACGGGCGTTTTCCAGATCATTCCAACAGCACTTGAACGCAGCATTTCTTTAAGTTTGTGTTTTCACATGAAGGACTTCAACATGTTGGTGGAATTGCCCCGCACGCCGGGTTATCCTGCAGCTCCTCCAACTTTCAAATCCCAACTTGCCCAGGAGGAGGAGAGACGTGTGCGCGCATCCTCACACGGACGCGCATTAGAATTTCGCTTTCATTTTTAGTTTTTCTTTTTTTATTTTCACCTTAATGTAAGAACGTCAAAGACTGATTCCAATAAATACACACCCCGGTGTTTTTCGATAATTTTATTTAAGGTTTCTGCAAGTCCACACATCTCAGGCATTCCAGGCACAAATCTCGCGAGACTTCCTGTGTTGTGGTCCAGCTGACTCTCCCGTGGGTGTTACAGACGAGCAGAACCGTGAGGCTAAATAACCGAATAAAGCTTTGACATTTACCCGCCGTGAAGGTCCGGATCTACACATCTTTTTTCACAGAATGGCTGAAACGGATCCCAAATCGGTTCAGGACCTCACTAACGTGGTGAGTGTGGAGCGCCAAGCTAGCTAGGACTAGCTACACACAGAGAGCTAGCAGTGCTAATGCTAGCTACACTGCTAACAAACGCAAATTAGTCATACGTTACACCAAAATGAGAATTTATGTTACATTTTTAGTCTTCATTTTACATTTAGACACCTCAATTCAGATTTATGGCACCATATTTGATGATTAATTCATCACCGTATGAACGACAGAATGTAATCTCAGTCACTAAACCAGTTCATCCTAATTTAATGTGAACATAACTTTTATCTGAATCAAATACATAATGGGTATTTTTATTATACAAACAATTAAAAATAATAAGCAGTTCTCTCAACACCCACGGTACTTCCGTTGTCATGGATTCCAGTGGTGTTGCCATGGAAATGAATCAAAACTAGAGGTCTGGATTTCTCCTCAGCCTCCCAGATGAAAGCCCGAGGATGATTGTACTTCTACAATGAGTTCATGCGTCTTTAGGACTGACTCATCTGGAAATGTTTTCGGTCATAAAATCAGACTTTAGTGTAAAGTCGTCCATCCAAACCGCTTGAATCCATTTATATGGGGTCCCAATGTTGCTGGAGCCTATCTTATCTGTTGGTCAAAAGCGGGATAGACCCTGGACGAGTCGCCAGAGCATTTTAAATAAGTGGTTTTGCCGATAGCCCAATTTTTAATCAACTTCCTGTTTAATTTTTACGTGGTAAATACCAGTTAGATTTGTTCATATGGATTAATGCATTTTTTTATGTAGAATAATTTTTTTAGATAAAAAATCTACTGTTTTTTCCTTCCATTAAATTAAAACTGCTTTGTTTTCACGATTCATTTTTCTTACTGCACCTGTGAGCAAAAGAAAGCTCTTTTTTGGCTTATTTAGGCTTTTTTCAGTATTTTGGCTATTTTGAAGTTTAGCTACTTTTTTCAGCTACATGCTAGCTGCTTTGGCTAACCTAAGTTGATTTTTAAGGCTAATTTGGCATTTAATTAATTTATTTTAGCTGTTTATCAGCTTCACCGTTTTTAGCTATTAATTTCAGCATTTTCAGCAGCCAAATTCAGCTTCCAGCATTCACACTAGCATTATCAAAGGTAATGCTCATAAAGTTCATAATTATGTTAAAAGTTTGTTTTAAAAATGTAGTTTTAGAGTGTTCATTAAATGTTTGTTGTGTTCGGCCTTCGACCTCAGGTGTGTTTTGGCCCCTTGTGTGATTGAGTTTGACCCCCTTCATTAGGAACTTTAATTTTTAGTTTAACTGTAACGTTTCTTTCTGTCGTTTCTCTAAAGGTCCAGACGCTCCTGCAGCAAATGCAAGACAAGTTCCAGACGATGTCAGACCAGATCATCGGGAGGAATATCCTTTCACTTCCAAAACCAAAACTCAGAAATCTTTATATCAAATGTTTCTTTTTCAGCAAACATTTCTTCAGATAACAGATTAGCCTTAACCGCGTCCACTCGATGAGATGAGCACGCGAATCGATGACCTGGAGAAAAACATTGCCGACCTGATGACCCAGGCTGGAGTCGAGGAGGCCGAGGCCACGCCGGAGAAGCCGAAGGAGAGCCAAGGGTCAACCTGAAGGTCAACGGCTGAATTTAAGCGCCTGTTTCTGCAGAATTTCATGTTTTGATCAAATTTCCTTAAGTTTTTTTTCCGTTTTTGCCACAGGTTCATGAACGGTGTGAGGTCCGACTTCCTCACTGATTTGGTGTGACGTGTGAAATGATTTTTTTTTATATATATAATTGTTTAACGGTTATGTCATGATTTGAGAAGTGGAATAGTTGTAACTGAATTAGTGTGACCTGCCCCTGAATTGTGTTTTTGGTGCACTGACCTGGACGTTCTGGAGCCGCCATCGGGGGTCCGGTCTGTTCTCGGGCCCGGCAGAACCTCCTCTGAACACCTGCGGCTCGCGGCGTCTGACCAGCACTGATGCAGATGCATTCCATTTCTGATGTTCTATTAAAGCGACTGACGGAGGCGTTCTTCCTTCTTGCTGAACAATAAACCACGGTGCTGGTGTGTCTGTGCTGCAGACGTCTGCATGGTTGATGCTCCTCATCGCTGGGTTCTGAGGTTATGGGAAACGGGTCATTTAATGAGTAAAACGAAACATTTACTGCATAGCAGGAACCTTTATTTAAATGCAAACAAAATGTAACAACATCTGGCATCAAATCAAAACTAGCAGCAAACGTGGTTAAAGTGCAGCTCCATCAGATTCAGGAACTTCTGCTCCTCGACGCGGCGTGGCGGGAAAGCTCCGGAGCGTCTCCTGGACCGGAGTTTGAGGAGGTTCAGAACTCGAAGTCGGCCTCCGTCATGTCGATGGCCCAGGCGAACTTCTCCCGCTGCGTTTTGTTGTAGATTTTTTCTATAGGAACATCCATGTTCTTACACCTGAGGATGAAGAACAACTTCAACCACACATGAATTCCATGACACTTTAAGGTCTCCAGGATACAAGTGGATAAAGAAAACTTCAGCTTCATTTACTGAAGGTTCTGGGTCAGTACCAAACGTCACTTTCTAGATGCAGCTATTCTATAAACTCTGAAGTTTTATCGAGTCGGTCACATGGTACAAAGTTAGCAGGTTTTGTAGTTTGAACGAGGAGATCCTGTGAATCAGATCCTCAGAGGAAGAGTGATCAGAGTTAAATCCAGAATGGATGTTCCTTCCAGAGAGTCAAAGCAGACACGTCCTAAAAACGTCTCTACAATCAAACATTTTTGGGATGTTCTGGAGTGCAGTAGCAGTTCCAGATCCACGATGACCATCAGGCTGAACTTGGATCCGACTCACCAAGCCACAGATATCCGCGGGTCCAGATAGTTGAGCTTGGAGGTTCCCAGAGCGATCTGCTTGTTCTCCTCTCGGTCGGTCGCCTGGACCTCCATCTTCAGCAGCTGCTCCTCGCAGCGCTTCACCGCCGCCTTCTTTCGCTCCACCAGACTGAAGAGACGCAGACAGAACCAGGTTCAGTCCAACAACCAACACGGAGGTGTTCTGATCCAATCAAGTAGGTTCAGACTCAAGTTTGTGGATCAGGATCAGATACTTGATTCTGTCCAGGATTCTCTTGGAAAAGAGGCTCTTCATCTCAATGAGACCCCCTGGTTAAATGAAGCTTAAATAAAATAAATATCTGATCAGTGTTATGTATTTCTAGACTAATATTACAGATAAATTCTCTACTAGAAGTCTGTGTGTCATGAGCGGATCAACAGTTTATAATGTAAAGTGCAGCAGAACATGACGGCAGGTTAACAGGAAGAACAAAAACAGTCCAAAGTCTGAGAGATATTTACAGATTCTTATTTTACTTTATTTCATATTTATTTTACCAGGAAATCTCATTGAGATTAGATCTCTCTTTCAAGGGAGACCCGGAACTCCCTTTAGGGAACTAGAACAAGTGTTTGTCTATACAAACGACGACCTTCAAATGCAAAGGAGGCGGAGCCAACGTACCGTCCAGAACAGCGGAGGGCGAACCGACTCTTCATTTTACAGAGTTGACATTTTTCACACTTCTTGAATTTTTCATCCAAAGTCAGATTTTTGGTGCCCGACTGTCAGTTTTGATCAACAAGCAGTCTGACTTGGTAAAAAGTGAGTTTTAGAGTCCAAACAGAAAGAATTGTTCTAAACTTTGATCGAAGGACCGACCAGGAGCAGATTTGTGGCGTTTTTGTAATTCTCCTCGTTAAAGAAATAAAACAGGATCTGGACAAAAACATGCCTCAATCTGGATTGAAAATAACATTAAAACAGAATATTTTGGATTTGTTATTTCAAAACTGTAGTTTTTGTTCTAATTTTTGAGCCATTTTCTCCAATAAGTTTGTCCCTCATGGAAAAACTCAGGAGAACGCTGCGTTCATGTGGTGTTGGAATAATGGGAAATACGACCGTTTTACTTAGGAATCCCACATGAATATCGAGAAAAATCAACAAATCTTTAAACACCTCATGAAGTCAGAATAACTTTCTGCACCTGAACAAAGGAGAATTTGTTTGTAGAGCGCCACCTGTGGGGAGACACCTGAACTACAGGAAATAAAACCTGAAAACGGGTCATCTATGTCGTTTAGTCCAGTTTGGTGGGTCAGATTAAATAGTTTCACGGACACATTTCGCCCCCGAGTTATAGTCTGTCACACTGGTCAACAAAATGCTATTTTTGAGAAAAAGTGATTCAAATATATATTTTTAAATCAGTGTCTCAAAAAAAACTAAAATAATGAATCAAATACATTTATGTAATCATGAATACTCATTTTATTCATACTACGATATTTATGGATAAGAGCCATTTTTGTTAATTTGTAATCACATTTATACTAAATCGACAGTGAAACTTTCTTAAATGACTAATTATTACCTATTTTAAGAATTTAATAGAAAAATATGTTTTTCTAGTTAGTTTTTACTTGATTGTTTTAAGCTAATTCACAAAAGAATTCTGTTTAAGTGTTAGGCGATCAAAGAAGGTTAAAACAAAGTTGAAAACTTGGATTTACTTTTAAGAAATGTTTATCTTAATTTGCTACAGAAGTATTGATCGTATCGGCAGACACTCAGAACCAAATGAATCGGATCCAATAAACCTGATCGGGACATTCCTCCTGGGAACACGATGGAGAACCACTGATGGAGTTTAAGAAAGTCTCAGGACTTCATCTGATGTTTTTACGGTTTCAATCTTCAATCTGTCCAGTCAGAGGATTCAGGGCGTCGGCCAAATCCAAAAATATCGGACAAAAAAAAGGCAGTAAAGTCTATAAAGTTGTAGATGTTGAAATTCTAAACTTTGATTTCTAAAGTAAACAATCAATAATAAATGTGTGAATTTCCCTGAGGACCTCCAAAGGGATTAATAAAGCATTTTCTATTCTATTCTAATAGATCCTAAAGCAGCATTTCTCTGCAGAGTTTTTAGGATGACGAGCGGCGGTTATAATTTCCCATCATGCCCTCTGTCTGCTCCACTCACGCCTGCAGCTTGACGTCCGAGCTCCCTTTGTCCTTGGCCTCCTTCTTGGCCTGCTTCAGCTCAGACTTGGCCAGCGCCAGCTGTTCCTTCCGGGCGTCGATCTGAGAGCAGAAATGGAGACCTGGTTTCTAAATCCTGAACTTGAACTCAGCAGGTTACAGAAACACAATCTTTATTTTGAAATATTCTCTTTTGAATCTCAAATCATCAACAGTTCTCCCGTCACACTGATGACCAGCTGTCAGAGACGCCTCACTTTGGCCTGAAGGTTCGCCATGGATTGCTCGAAGGTCTTTGGCGGCGCCCGCTGGTGGTTGCAGAGAATTGCCACGGCTCTGTTGGCGCGGTTATAAGACAGCAGCTTTTCTGCCTCATTGTCAGACTCTGGAGGGAAAAAAATACAAAGAAATCAAACTCAGTTTAGGTTCAATATTTTAGAAGAATTTAGTAGAAAACAAGGAATCTGATTGACACGATTATTTCCATTAAGAAATGAGGGAATCTCAAACAGAAAACGGAAGCCAAATGTTTTCCTGTCATTTCAGAGACAGAAGTGAACAAAAAGCTGCTGTCAGACCTTAAAACATTCATGTGTTTGATGCATTTTAGATAAAACTGTAGAAATGTAAATGTTTTAACCCTGAAGCTCTGAAACGTGCAGCTGTTTTATCGCTCCGTTGTGACTCTTAGTTCTGTAGAAATAACGAATAAAAAGGTTTGTTGGTTTGTTTCATTTGTTTTAGTTAAGTTTTGTCATTACAGTGTGAATGTTGACACATTAACCAGTGTGACTAATAACACATAATGTGTTAATATGTCATAATGACCTCCGGCGTCCTGCTGTGCAGCTGTGAGATCAGCGTAAAATGATTCTGTCTAAAATAAACTTTGTTTACATTCTATGATTGAGATTGTATTAAATAAAATAGATATGGAATTTATTTGTAGTTTTTGGGCAAAAGTGATCTTCTACTTCAATAATTAAGATGCAGAACAAACATCAATCTGACGGCTGTAATGCAGCTATGGGGGGCGGAGCCTAACTGAGCGGTCTGCTGTTAGAAATCCAAAGACGAAACTGAGCATCGTTTTATTTTGGAATAGGGACCCACATGGATTTTCAACAATAATAAGCATCGGCATCGTCTACAAATTGTGGAAACTCAGCGGTTCTCCGTGGAAGTCCCGCCCACCGACGGCGCAGAAGGCGAGTGATTCAGAATGGACAGACACGCCCACACCTGTGTAGATTCCAGCCGATCTGAAATCCAGCTGGATCAAGATGTCAGATAAACAGCAGTGAGAAACTGTTATTTTTGGGCTGCCTGGTGGGACTTTAGCTGGACGTTTTTGTATTTTCATTCAAAAACATGATTAGTTTGTTGACAAATTTTATTCTTGTTGTTTTTATAAAATTATACCTAAAACTTTCTTTCTATGCTGTATCTTAAACATTTTTGGGGTTTCCACAGCAAAATAATTCCCATTTTTCCAGATGGAATTTCCTGTTTTTGCATGATTTTATGTCTAGTGTGTGAATATAAGACGGAGAAATGACTAAATGAAGGTAGAGTCACAGAGGAGAGGTTATGCTGATCAAAAATAACCAAGAAAGTAATTTTCAAATTGATAGAGGTCAAGTCAAACATTCTGGGCCGCAGGTTCCAAAGGGTTAACTTATGTGCTGCTATAAAAAATAAAATAAGTTAAAATGCATATTTTTACAATAATTGACTGATAATACTATAATATTTGTTTCCTAAACAGTGAGGTGGAACTCTGCAGGTCAAACTGGTCCAAATGGATCTCCTAGGAAGCATCATTGACTGTATACGAGAACTGGACTGAGTGACCCCTTTATCCCATTGACTTTTCTATATAGAAACAGCCGTTAGTCATTTTATTGGTCATTCTAGCTTTTGTACTTTTTATTAACATGTTCTGATAATCCTGATTATTTTCATGATTTTTTTTTAATCAAAGTTCTAAACTAACCAATCAGATGCCTAAATTAAAAGTAGGCGGAGCCTTCTGATCCCCATGTCCAACAGTCTGACAATTTTTCTTTTGTCAACTTTCAAGTGGCAACAAGCTCACTCCTGGTTGGCCAGAGTGGTTGCCATAGAAACGACGACTCAGATTGATTCTGACCAATCACTGCCACTGATAATGTGGTTCCAATAAGGCAGCATCCGGACCACGAAAAGAAAACGGGGCCTGAATTGACTTCCTCTGGTTGGAGCCAGAAGGTGACGTCACACTCACTCGGTCCAGTTCTCATGTGCAGTCATGGGTGTGACTTACTGTTTGTGAGCTCCTTCAGCTGCTGCTGCAGCGTGATGGACGCGTTGTACGTCCTGAAGACTTTAGCCGTCAGACCGGGCATCAGGGAGCTCAGATGTTTGTTCAGGAGACTTGTCTGGATTGAGAAAAAAACTATAAACAGAAGGTTGAGCACTAGATGGCACTGTGGGACTGTTGTCCAGAGTGAGGAAAGCATCTCTGCGGCACTAAAACCCCACAGCAGAGATAATAAGAGAGACGGTGGTAGAATTTCCCCTTCGGCATATCAAACAAAGTTGGAGTTTTCTCAGATAAGATGGATATTAGATCCCCTAAAGTGACAGTTGGAGCAGGACAGCAGAGATGAAACAGAATTAATAGAGAAAGCCAAACAAGGTCGACAGTCGGGCTGAAACTTTCAGCTGTTTCCTGATAAAACCTGGAGTTAAAGTGATGAAGCTGGTCTTTCTGAGGCTGCAGACTCAGTAGAACCTAAACGAGCTGTTGTCTTTATGTAAACGGCAGACATGCTGTTAGCTAACAAGCTACGACACTGCAGCTCTGAGACTCCACATATATGAACCTCCTCTAGACCATAACGTCATTTCTGACATTTATTTATCTGAAGGAAAACTGTAAACAAACAGGATCTGATAGTGGAATTAATTTAACGGGAATCCTAATAAAGATAAAAGAACAAGAGAGGTTTCAGGAAGTGTTGGTGTAATAATGAGGACTCCAGAGGATGCGTTCAGACAAACAGCATCTCCAGAACGTAGCGCTGATGTGTCTGTGCGCTCCTATAGATGAGCTGCATTCTTCTGTATATAAACACATTTTGCAACACAAAAATATTTTTGCAAGGAAAAAAAGTCTTTAAAAGCAAATATTAAATATTTTTATTTGAAAATCATGATGTTTTTTCTTAGCACTCTACATTGTGTTTGCAATATAGAAAATTTTGATCTCAAAACTGACTTTTGCTGGTAATATTGTGGCACAAACATCACTTCATATATTAGGACAATTAATAATAAATACTCAACTAAAAAAAAGAATAGAAGACTTTTTAATGAGTTTCCAATTCACCTTCGGTGTAATAACTTTTATAACAAATTAAGAAAGTTCTACACATTAGAGATGACTCTATAATATATTTCCTTAAGTGCAGCTTTTAGATAAGTAAATTAGAGTTTAATCTAAATCCATTAGATCTTTAGAAAATGACAACAGGAACTTCAACCGGTCGACTGTCCATCAAATATGAACATTTTAAATAAAAGAAATTCGGTTTGTTTCAGCTTCTTCTACCATCCACTGCTGAACAGGATTGAGATGATTCTGCTGCTTAAAGGAAATGTAATTAAACCTCCATTACTGCTCATCGACAAACAAGCATCAGATTAGAAAAGACAAATTAAACACAGGAATCTCAGATCCAGCAGCTCCTGAAGGATTCAATGAGAAAAGTAGAAACAACAGATGGAAAAACTTCAAAAACATTGTTTCCAGTAAAAACATGGAGGATATTTTAGGTTCTGTGTATCTAAAGTGTTTCTATTCAATTCAGACAAAAATTCTGTCTCCATTTTAACCAGAACACAGGTTTCTTCTAATCTTTTTTCCAGTTTTGAATCTGAAAATTTCAGCACCAGGACTGTAGCTCCTCCCTCACTGATTTTGATTGGTTCTCATGTTAGCCCCGCCCCAACACGGGGACAAAATTTTGAAACAGAAATTTTCAGATTCGAAAACGCATAAAAGGATTTAAAACTCCCCAAAAATGTGAAATTGAAATTTTGAGTTTTTAAACCTAAAAAAACAGAACACTTGAAGCTGAAAATAAAAAGCAATAATAAGTTTACTTTAAAAAGCAAAACGTTTTGGACAACTTTACACTTTTTTGGCCAACACCAATATTTTTTTCAATTTGTTATAATCGGATTTCAAATAATAATATCGGCCCCGATTGAGCTCCATAAAACTTCAGTTTCATTTTTTTATAAATAAAAAACGTACTTTGAAAAGGAGAACGTTTATTTTACTTCTGGTGACAATAGCACTTACAGTTTATGCCTAAAATGCAACATTATTCAACAATTTAGAGCAAAAAAAATGAATAAATAACCAAAAGTGTATCAAGTGTACAACACTATACAATATTTATAAAGATCCAGAATCAGCAAACTTGGATGTCACAAAAATTCGTTCTTTGTTTTCCAGGAACAAACGGTAAATATCAGAGTATTTAATAGTCGACTAATCAATAATTATTTTTTTCAATTAGTCGACTAATTAGGTCATGGGCAAACTCGATATAAAACCCATCTAACCATCATTAGCTTTAAACTAACTAAAAACTAGATATGTAGCATTACCTGTGATAATACTAGTGTGAATGCTGGAAGCTGAATTTGGCTGCTGAAATTGATAGCTGAAAACGCAGAAACTGATAACCAGCTAACATATTAGTTAAATCCCAAATTAGCCTAAAAAGCTGAAAAAAGCCTGTAAGCAGAAACAGCTAGCATGTAGCTGAAATATCAGCTAAGCTCTAAAATAGCCTAAAAAACCTTAATGCCAAAATAGTCAAACAATTTAGCAACTTTACTACACTCTGACTCTGTATAATATAAAGAAACTAATCGACTATTATATTAGTCGACTATTTTAACAGTCGACGAGTCGTGGCAGCTCTAGAGTATTCAGATGTTTGTGACTTGCCTCAAACACCCTGATGGTTCCAGTCTCTGGTTCATCCTCACCTTCCTGCCTCTTCTCGGTCTAAATGCAGCCGCGTCTTAATGTTCAATGAGCTTTTTCTTTCCTTCCTGCACGTCTTTCTCAGCTCCTCTGAGGAACACACTCCTCTGCAGCTCATGCTCCCTCCTACAACCATCTCCTTCCAAGGTTGCATAATATAATGAATCTGCCATGAGTGTACTTAACCTGCGGCCTCCAGACCGTCAGCCCAAAACTCTTCCCCAGAAATGAGAATGTGTCTCCTCAACAGGACCAACTTGTTAACCTGGGTTCCCATCTCAATTTGACATATAATGTTGCTCCATATAAACAGTAAGTGAAGCCTAATAAACCCAGATTCCTCCAGCAGGCCGCCGTGTGGCCTCGCCGCCTGAAGGGACGCCAGGTTTCATGTGAGGAAACTCATCCAGCAGAAGTTTCATTTTTATCTGCCACAGTCCATCCCCTCTCCCCTTTGAAACACGTCCTGCATCCAACCTTTCTCATATTCTCTTCTCCTTAAGCCTTTTCATCTTTCCAACAACTCATCATTCAATCTCAGCTCTTACACGTTGGATTAACTGCTTTTTCCTGCAGCTCTCCGTCTATTGAACAAAAAAACGATTTTCAGCTTTTCAACACTCAACATTTATGCACCAGAGGGACATTTCTACAGAAGAAGGTTAAGCTGGTTATCGTAAAGAAAAAAACTTGACCAGTTCCTGTGGAAACATTTGTCATTTTTAACTGTTAACATCCAATTAAACCAGAGGAAAAGAGGAAGAAACAACGAGGGACTCACATTCAGGCGATCGAATAGTTCATCTCCAGGTTCCTTGTTATCCATAAAACGTTTAAGACTCTTAAAAACCTGCAGACAAACATGGATTCATCAGACCAGCATATTCTAACAAGTCTAAACTTTACAAATCAACACTTTGAGATCTTGGTTGTTTTTTTTCTTTTGTTAAATACGTCAGCGGATTGTTTTTAAGAACTGGATCATGAACCAGTTATGAGACGACTGTAGGAGTCATCTTTGAAACAGGAAATACAGTTTTGTCATTCAAGAGGAAAGAACTAAATGAAAATGAACCATCAGGATTTTATCAACAAGGTTATCCTCAGATCGAACTAAGAACTTTCAGTCTTATTTTATTCATTTAAAATGTGCTTCCAGCTCCAACCAAAGGAAGTCCGTCAGTCGCTTTCGTTTCTCAATATGATGTCGTGTGTTGGAGAAAGACGTCATCAATAAGCAGTAAGGCCGTCACGATGAGTCGACTAGTCATGATTTTATCGACTATTAAAATCATCAACGACCAATTTAATAGTCGACATGTCTTTTTAAAACACCTCGATTTTATCTCATAACGGCGGTCCGTTCTTTCTAACGCTCGTCTGCTTTTGTCTTTGACATATGCGCAGTAGTGCTAGTGTCACAGGAAGTTCTAGGAAGACTCGTATACCATAACAACACCCTAATGGAGGTTGAGAGAGTGGGAACCATTACAAAATTAAAAATAATAGGTTTCCAATGCGATCTCTGTACAGACAGAACTGGTGTCCCATGACAGCTCTCTGGACGAGCAGGAACAGGAAGCACATTGAGACTGAGGATGATGATGCTGAAGAGGGATCGTCTTCTAGGTAAGTATTATAAACAAACTTATTACTAACTAATACTGAGGTGTAAATGTGGACATCAGTGATGTTATTCAAAAGACTTAGCCCACATATTTCATGGTTTTCTGTAATGTTGTGTTTGAATGATAAATGTTTTAATGTTAATTTTTTCTAATGTTTTAGAAGTAAAAAAGTAAGTTCTTCAATGTGACTAGATCACACTCACACGAGTCCCATCTGAGTAATACTGATAAAGACTCCTGTCCTTTAAAGCTCCGTTGGTGAGTTTGTTTCTCGTTTCTGCACGATTCATTAAAGGTTTAATAAACTATTGTCTGTATTTTTAGTTAGCATATAGCTTAGACCAGGGCTGGGTAAACTGCGGCCCGGGGGCCAGATGTGGCCCGTCAAAGAGTGTAATCTGGAGCAGCAAACTAGAATGTATTTTAATAATCCACATTAACATTTTATTCCGCCTGTAATTCTGATGTGTCCCCATAGAGGAAGAACTCCAGATGTATTGACCTCTGTGGTGTTGGGACAGTTGTTTTTCTGACGTTCATGCGAGTTGGAAAGACATGTATCTGGTCATTCACACCACATGAACGCAGCAATTCACCATGTTTGTATTTTTCCCTTATGGACATCAACCCATTGGTGCAATTGGCACTAAAATTAGAATAACTACAGTTTTGACACTTCAAAATGCCAAGCAGAACTTCCTAAAGTTTGGTTTTAGAAAATACATCGATTCATTTTCTATCAAGAATAAAGTATGTTTTCGTTCAGATTATGTTATTTCTTTCTCTAACCGTTTGGTGGATCACCAGAATGCAGCATGAATCTGCTTCTGGTCCGGCCCTTCTGTCAAATTTTAGAGCCCTTTGTGGCCCATGAGTCAAACGTTTGCCCAGCCCTGGCTTAGACACCAAGTTTAAAGCTAACGATGGGTATATGAGAGCAGCTACATGCTGGTGTGTGTTTTACACCCGATATGTAGACAAAAGAATAATCAGTGATTAGTCAACAACAATTGTTTGTGGCAGCGCTTTTGTCCGAGTTGGTCTGAGTCAATGATTCCATGGCAAACACTATGGCCAATCAGGAGTGGGCTTGTTGGAAGGCCACACCCCTACCTCTAACGTGCTGTCCCTCTGATGACTCATTTCTGATCCTATCCATCCTGGTCACTCCCAAAGAACCTCAGCATCTTCACAAGCACCACCTGCTTCTATCAAGGCATCTGATTGGTCAATTTATAACTTGAATGGATCGTACTGTATAAATAAATAAAATCATGAGAGAATGGTTATTTGTTTCTCTATAGAAGTCTATGGGATTACCAAGGGGAAAGTGGGTGTCACTCAATCCAGTTCTCAAATACAGTCAACGGTTTAAACCAGAACAGTTAATGGATCAAAGCAGTGGAAGTGAAGAAGAGTTTATCCCCAGAGTCTTCCTCTTCATTGATGGTCAATAGTTTCCCCCCCAAATCTTCAAACATTGTAATCATCATGTGAACAACTTTTGGACGATGCTGGATGGTTTTAATGTTGTGGCGCTCACGCTGAGACTAAAAAGTCTCGGCGGTTTCAGACATTTCAGAACTCTGAAATCCCCTTCCTCCGTTCTTGTTCCATTTTATTCCAAGTGACATTTAGCAGCAATCACACTGATTTGCGAGGGAATTGATGATGCTAAAATATGCAGGAACTAATTAATTCTAGCTAATGTGATGCTTTTGAATGCACTCATTTGAATAATTATATGTTCTGCCAAGAAACAAAACACTTTGGCTGTCAGGTGTTAACATTTCCCTCTCCATCTCTGGAACAGACAATAGTGCAGGTCGACACCAGAAGAGCCCCATCAAATTTACATACGTATACATGCAGACGCACGTTAATGTGACGGCTGTCTGACAGACTGTAGACACTCCATCAAGATTTATTTGAAAGTTTCCTGGCATTTCCCTCTTTCTCAAGCCTAATTAGGCCAGTCACTGTTCATATACGTTTTTATTTATTTAGGTTGGTCCATATTCACTCAGAGACCTTTCCTGACATAGAAACACTGTAAATGTGTAAAGGTTTAAAGCTAAAGACTGCTGGTTACAACCTGCTATGTCCATATCATAATATTACATAGAACATATTTGGAATACATATAGTTAAATAAAAGACTGATCTTTTCAAACTAATTTTGATAAAACTTCATTTCTCATGTTTTACAACAAATAGAATTTATCCTCAACTCAACCAATCCTCTGTATACACGTGTTCAATAACCCTGAGAACAAACTTCTATTTCTATTTCGGTCGTGTCAAATCATTTTACTTTATTGCTTCTCACAAAAAAATTCTCCTTGTTGCAGCAAATTCTAGAGTTATTCTTGATTGGTCAAAAATGTATCAAAATAAAGTTTTTCCTTCTTTATGCTGCAAAAAGAATAATAAAATATAAAGATGAGCGCAAGTCGTCTTAGCAAATGTTTCTACAGCAAAAACGTTAATCTCAGAAAGCGTTGACTTCAAGCTGTGGTTTAAAGTAGTGCTGTCATGACATTATTTTTGTGCAGTTAATAAATAGTGGTGTGTTTTTTGTCAAAAAAAAACATTCTTCCTCTGATACTTTTAGCATGTTCTTGATCATCCTCATTTTTTCTTTATTGCAAGTTATTCAAGTTATAACTTAACCAAAGAGATCCCTCAATTCTGGAAGTTTGTCGTCTCATGTTTGAAACATTTGATTGACAGATTTTGTGTAACTGCTTTCAATGGTAGATAAGATCACTCCTGACTGGCAGAGTGGTTGCCATAGAAACGATGACCAAGACCAGCTTGGACCAATCACTGTTTACTGTCGTCGTCTGGTTAAAACATGGTCCGTTTCACTAAAAAACGTTGTGGTATGGATGACGTGACGCTCGCTCCAGTTACACCGTGAACGGTCAGTACCCTGATAACAGGTGTGAGTGCTGCTCCACGCTCTCCTATTACCTTACTGATGACGGGGACCTTGTTGTAGTAGCGGATGGAGTCTTTACCCAGGAAGTCGAACTCCACCACACATTTGCTCCCATCCAGCTGCTCGTGTAGAGTGATGTGCTCGACACGCAGCGAGCAGCAGCCGACCGTGTCGGCCGTCTCTCCCTCTTCTTTCTCATTACCAGCCCTCAGAGCCAGCTTTTTTTAGATCATAAGGAACACAAGATCACGTTAATATCAAGCACACACTCCCAGGGCTGCTTTAATGTCACCTACAGACTAAATATAGAGACGGAAACACTCCAGATTAGGGAGAAGTACTTGGAATATTTAATCCCACATTAAAAAAACTGAGTTTTAGACACATTTCCTGCAGACTGAGAAGCAAAGTCTGAAAGGACTTGAACCGACCTTGTCTATGAAGTACAGAGCCACAGCTCTTTGTCTGGTGACCATCTCTTTGGACTTGAGATCCCTCAGGTACGTGTCGCGAATGTCGTCCACACACGACTTCAGTTTCCGAGCAATCTCGTATTTCTCCCAATCCTTCTCGCCCTGCATTTCCAGAACAGAAGCCAAAATAAGATGTGCAGCATTGTAGATTTGAAAGAGAAAAGGAGCACCTGCGTACAACAACACGTTAGTCACATTACCAAACAAACATTATGTTAATTGTGGCATAAATTCAGGCTTCAGCACAAAAACACAATTTTTAATCATCCACTGTTTGTTGAACTTGATAACCTGCAGCAAAGACAATTAGACCCACCGACAGTCAACACAGCCACATCGTCATGGAGACAAACAGTGGAATAACTTAACCTTTTGGCACAAAAGAGGAAGAACTGAGCAAACATGAGGGGGACAAAAAGTTTGAAAGGTTTGGCTTAAAGATCACGTTTAATTTGTTATTTAACAGAATTGGTTTTAACATTTCTCCTGCCTTAATTAAAATCAACCGTTTTTGGAAAATTCCTTTAATATTTGTGTCGTGTTAACCTCACATAAACAGCTGAATAACTCCACTTTGTGTATTCAAGCAGAGATTATTATTATGATTGAGCAACAAACGCAGGCAGAAAGATCTAAGATCAATGCTCATCAAGCCTCTTTCAAGCAAAAATGATGGATTTTTGTCATCAGAAATCGAAGACGAAGTGTCCTTTCAGAGTCGGTGAACACAGACTCCTCCTGACACGGTGCTGCAGACGAGACACCATGAAGATTCTTCGGTTACAGCGGCTTAAATACCAAAAAATGTGATCTCTGTTCATGTTATCTCCTGCAGGACTTCCACTCTCCACATTCCAGCAGTTCAGATCAAATTCTACTGGAGACTTTAAACATCTTTGTCCTGTAACTGTGAGAGATGTTCAGGTGTGCCGTGACAGATGTTCAGGTGTGCCGTGACAGATGTTCAGGTGTGCCGTGACAGATGTTCAGGTGTGCCGTAGGAAATTATTCATTTTCACTGATCTAAAAACATTTTCTATCTATTGTCCAGCATCAGTTTTTGCACTGCATCTCCCACAATGCACTGGGTTAAAGTAACAGCACTTCTGTCCTATGCTACTAAAATGAAATGATTTATTCACCCAAAAAACAAAACATTTTTTGTTAGTTACATTTAAGAAAAAATAAAATGATAAAACTTCAAAATGTTCACTTTGTGTTACGATCGAACATAAACATGAATATAACGCGTTTTGTGTGTAAAAAACAAGCATGTTATGATCAAATAATTGTTTAAAAATTGCAGTTGCTCTGGCACAAACATTTAAATAAATATATTTAAAAAGTAACATTTTGGAAAGAATATTTTACCGTTTTTATTGGTGAGGTCACATAAATTAATTATTAATAAAGTTATCAATAAATTCATAACAACTACTTGAGCAAATTTTCAACTAATTAAGCTGAAAATTATTATTGAAAAATAATCACAACCTTTATTACATTTTGGAACAACAGCCACAACGTCCAGCTTTTCTGCCTGAATTATTAAAAAATGTTGTTGTGAGATTGTGGATGGACTGAACCTCAGTACAGATTATAGAGTTTCTCCTGTTTTACATGTTTGGATGCTGGTGTAACGCAGAATTTTTGTCAAGGAAAAATTGTAGCTTGGCACAAAAAAGGTTGAAAAACACTGGACTAACCAGTTAAACTTCACTATTCAAATGCTGCATCAGGTCTTACTGGCCTCAAACTACCTCCTCAAAGCCCATTACGCCAGTTTCCCAAAATGAACATCTCTAGCACGGCTGCTACATGAATAAATGATAGAACTGAGTAATGAGTGAAAGCTCTGCAGGGACACATAATGTAGTGAAAGTGTGCCAATACAGACGCCAGCATTCAGGGACACAGAAGATCCACTTAATAGGAGGAACAAACCAAAACCGAACATGAAGGCCATGGAGAAACGGCAGCTGGAGCCAAATCACCAAATAATCCAGGAGAATAGAGTCCTCACAATCCTCCTCCACTCCTTCAAGACCCAAAGTGCTTCAGAAATAATATTTCTATTCACAAAGGTTCATCCAGAGATGTTGGAGCGAGAGGACATCAGTGAGCAGTGTGGCTATGTCTGAATTCCCACCCTTGAAGGACCATCTATTGCCCTGGATTTTAAAACATGATGCTCACTTCTTAACTTTCGTTTTTCTAAATGCCGATACGACGTCACCAATCTCAGAAAGTCAAAATTGAATCAATACAAACATTTAGTGTTCTGATGGAGAAAATGTGGAGGGTTTGTTAAAAAAATAAATGTTAGTGCCGCTATGCATTGTGGTCTATATTCACTAATCTAGTGAGCATCGATGCATCCTAGCTGTTCGCAAAGACTTCTGGGAAGTTTCTAGTGTACCCAGTTTTGGAATAGTAGATTCCAGCTGCACTACAAAATGGCGAACGCATTATATAGTGAGTGGGGAAGGAATTTGGACATAGTCAGCTTGTTTGAAGTCCACACTATTTGGACTGCCAAGGGGGAGGAGTCACTCAGTCCAGTTCTCATATACAGTCAATGGTCTTGGTTGAGGACAGGAGCCAGAGGTCAACCACCATCTCATCCCCACAAAAAAGTCTTATGATAAAGCTCCTAAAGTTCTACAATTAATGTTTTCAAGTGTAGAAACATCTGAGATCAGAGCGTTTTATATTTTACAAAAATAAAATCTGGTGGATTCAATGTAAAAAAAAAAAAAAAAACAACTTCCATAATGATGAGATTATTTCAAAGACTTTTTTCCAGTATGGAGATCTTCTACCTTCAGTTTGGAGTTTGCGTTGAGCATGATGTATTTGATGGCTCCTTGGATGTTCTCAGTCCAACTGGCCAACCAAGTCACGGTGTTGTCGTGTCGCACCTCCTTCCAGTGATGTCCGGGAGGCGGGTCAGGGATGCGGGCGTCCCTGCCAGAGCAAAGGGAAACGTTAGAAAGAGCGTCTGTCTTTCAGATCACCTCGTTTTCTACATTCCACTCACTTGCTGCAGTTGATGATGACCTCCTCAGGCTGGATCCTTTTCTTCAGCATTCCCTGTTTCGGGTGCTCGCCTCGACCTCGGAACAGACCCGGAGGTTCGATCTTGAAGTTGCCGATCCGTTCCTTATGGTGGTCCAGCAGACAGTAACCAAATTCCTCCACGATTTTTTGATTTGCCTCTTTCAAGGTCTACCGTAGAAACCAACAGTTGAACATTTTGGTTTACAGACCATTGAGAACACACAAAGGTCGACACAGAAGCCGCGTTTGACCTGCTTCTCCTCTTTGCTCAGGTTTTTTCTTGCCTCCACTCTGGCTTTATGCATAGCATGGATTTCGCTAAAGTCGCACTTGTCAAGATCTTTAATCACCGACTTCTCCTCAGGACTCATTTCCTGGCCAAGAACAAAGTAAAAAACGTTTGTATAAAACAATTCCACATAACACACAAGACCCAATAAAATGAAGCTGGTATGAACAGTAAGCAGAACCCCATCAGAACCACTTGGACTTTTCATGTGAAGGAACCCAAAGCCTCCTCAAGTCTAACCAGCTCACAGACAGCTGCAGCTTAGCAAATGAGACTTACAGTATCCACTTTCTAAGATTGCAGGTTGTCAGATCAAAGTATTCACAACCAACACGGTGACTGCAGGCTAAATGTGTCACCAGCTTTTGATTTCTCCTGCTGTCTACAGATGAAAGAAATGTCTTAACAACTTAAAACTCGACTTTTAAAGACCCGCTCCAATGAAAATTGTATTTCTGGTGTTTTTAACATGGTCTTGTGGCATTTTTCTGATTACGGCAAACACATAGTTAAAAAAAAAAAACCTTAAAATTGCATTCGAGTATTTTTTGTTTCTAATCATTTTATATCAGGAGCAGATACAAAACTAAAAGATAGAAAATCCGCTTCCTGCTCCGCACAATTCTGATTGATCCAGAGAGATGCCGTCTGGGTTCACCGGATCATTCAGTCTCTCTGTGAGGGTCTTCCATTCACCGCAGTGAGAGCTGAGAATAGATTACGACTGTTTTAAATGTTCCCTTCGTCTGTCTGTGGTCCAGGTGGAGCATTAATCTGAACGGGGAAATAAAAATAAAACTGGGGGATGTTTTTATTATTGCCTCAACTAACTATTATTTTATTTTTATTATAGTCTTGATTAGGGATACAACAATATTCAGTATAAAACCAAACGGTTCAATACAACTTCGACAACTCAATACGGCATTTTTCACAATACGCATTTTATTTATTCAGTAGCATCTGTAGTGCTGGGAAATATGGAAAAAAATGTATATCACGATATAAAATATTTTATATCACGATAGTGATATTTATCTATCTATCTAGATATAGATATACGACAATAAAGTATATTTTCAAATGTCACAGCTCACTTTTCTGACTATTTTAAGTAACAGAGAACTGAAAAGTCACAATTTACAAAACGTTTTAGGGCAGCAAAATAAATGAAATGAGAACAGACGTGGCTGATACACAGCAGCCTTCACATGTTTAAAAAAATAAAATAAAAAGGTATTTAAACTAATTTAGAAAAAAAAACTTTTAAAGTGAACAAGTTTCATGTTTCTGAGTGGAAAAACTAATTTTTGCACAAAATTCAATTACATCAATTGCGTCAACTGTTGAAGAGTTATAACCAAAACAATATAAACACTGAAGCTAAAGGTCCAATGTTAAAGATATTTTTTTTTCTCAGAACTTAAGTCAATGAGCGGAAGTTCTGTCTCATTTTTGAACGGATAAAGAAGCTCTCGCTAGTTTTATTTTGAAAACAGGAAGCTTCACTAACATTTTATTTTGAAGATTTGTTTACTTCTGGTGAAAGTCGCGCAGAACATTCAGCTTTAAAATCCATTCTGTATTCCACAGCAATAAATATTTTATGACACTTTACTATATTTATAAAGATCATGAATCAGATCTTGAACGTCGCAAATTTTCTGACTCGAATTTTCGGGAGCAGATCACAAGAATTGAGTGTTTGAATACTTGTTACAGCTCTAATCCACAACTTTGGTTTATCTCTTATTTTTGTAATCTCATGTTCATTTTCGTGGACTTTCCTCGAGCGTTACAGGGATTCTTGCATTACCATCGGGGAGGGAATAGCCTCCTACCTACCGTGGCGCTCAGGCTGGCGTGTATCCTGTCTTTGCCCAACAGTAACTGAGTCAGTCTTAAGCAATCTTACTTTGAATTATCATTGAAACTTGATGCCTCCGCCGCCCCGATTGCATCTAGTGTGAACCTTAACCCTAACCAGGTATGAGTCCACGTCCAGTACTGCGTTTAGTACCAGCGGTACTGCATTCGGGACCGGTACACATCCGGGACCAGTTTACGATACCAGTTTGGGAGCCCTGATTTAATTGGGAAAGCCAGAACATCAAAAAATGTCAAGTTGGGGAAACCCAAAACGTCCAATTTTGACACAAAGGGGTCCTAAACCACATGTCCATGGGATGAGAATGTGTTGGTTCTTCTGAAACTATATTCAAGAAAGAAAACAACTATTTTTTATTTGGCTAAAATAGCATCATAATTAAAAAACCACTGAGAATGCTTTGAAAACAGATCAAAAGATGATCCGAGTTTTTTTTTCCAACAAATCTGTTCAGACAAAAACTAAGTTTTCAGTCTAAAGCAGAAGAATCACAGCTGACTAGCATGAGCAGAACTTATACTGTGACAAGGTGATCACTTTTACAGCTTTTTAGAAGAGCTTTTCATCAGAGAAATCCAAGAATGGCTAATCAAGAAAAAAATAATACTGTTGAAAAACATGAAATCATGAGGAATCCAAACATTGCCAAAGCAAAGCTCTTTTCTGAACCTGCAGTCACAGAAACACCTTTCCAGAGATCCTGACATCACAGACATGCAGTCAGCCTGTGAGCCTGAGCATGAATGACACCGGCGGTGGGCGGGCACCGAGGGCAGTGAAGCGAGGAGGGTTTTTCCAGCTATAATAAAACTGTTTAATTGGATTTGTTCAAATGCACAGCAGCTAGTTGTCTGGATTAGCATATCAATGCTTTCACATAAATCGTATTTTCAAGAGCATTGAGCACTAAGCAGCGCAAAATTAATTCTGTAATTTTGCATGATATGCTTGAGGCTTGGAACAATGTTTGTCTTTATATGAGGACACTCTGATAGACACCAATAAGTATGTACAAGTCCTCAACACAGCCTGCATTTTAACTCCACGGCTTCTCCCAGGAATGATGCTCAGGACCAATCGCCTCATCACAACCTAAAAATAAATGTACCTTCCTCCAGTCTTTGAAGAAATTCTCCCGAAACACCTTCTTGGTGGTGTATTCGTGGTCCAACATCTGCGCAAAGAAAAGTGCCACCTCCTCAGCTGCCGCGCTCAGTTTCATCTTCTTCCCTAGAAAATCAGGAACTTGTCACTTCAGAGAATGAATCAGAACGACACACTCCGCTGTTTTAAGGCTTTATAAGGCTTTTTATTCTATGAGCCAAATTAAAAGAAGAGTTTTTCACCTTCACACATGAGCCTTTGAAAGCTACTGTTTCTAAAACTCAACGTGCAGCACCACCTCCTCTGCTGCTCACAGGGGATCCTGCAGAACTTTTAGGGGTAAATGCAATAAGATAGGAGTTTATTGAAGTATTTCAAGTGTTCTGCTGTGTTAAGTTTAAAGAGATCTACAATCACAGCAACAACACCTCAAACTACTTGCTGTGAAACTATGTCGACACTAAAAATCATTCAGTGCATCAACCAGGTTCAAGAGGAAAAACATTTACAGTGAACATGTCAAAGTCACGGCCCGGGGGCCGGATCCGGCCCTCCAGATCATTTTATTTTATTGTTATTAATCACCCGATGTCATCTATTGCTAATTTCTAACTTGTAAAATTTTGACAAAATATTATAAATATTATATATATATTATATAGTTAATTTAATCTGAATAATATTCCTGACTTTTTATTATTTATAATTATGTTAAAAAGTTTTAAAAAATGACATTCTGCTAGATTTCTGGACTATTTTGGCATTTACTAAGATTTTTTTGGCTATTTTGGAGTTTAGCTCATATTTCAGCTACATGCCAGCTGTTTTTGGATAACCTAAGTTTTCTTTTTTTTTTTTTAGACTAATTTGGCATTTAGCTAATATTTTAGCTGGCTATCAGCTGTTGCTCAAGGTGGAGCATATTTCCACTGACCATCATAGTAGAAGTGCACGTCATCAGGCAGCGGCTGGTACTCCGGCGGGAAGTAAGGACCATTGTGTTCCAAGGACTTCCACTTCACTCCGTCTTCATACTTTTCTTCCTCCCACCTTCAAGAAGCCAAACGTTAAAGAAGGAAAGTGGCAGCAGGAGGTTAGACTCAAACCTATCCAGCATTCCAACCATCTCCAGCGATTCTTCTCTTCCTCCTCCTTCTTCTGTATCTTCAGCAGCTTGGCTTCCTCTCTCTCCTCTTTGGTCCTTTTTGGTTTTTTGGGTAAAGGATGATCTCCTTCCTCTTTCTTAACAGACTGAGTGAAGAAAAATACTCAAGAAGCAGATTGAAGCTCAGCCATGGAAAATTGATTTTCTACAAATTTAAGCTTTAATTCAATAAATGGAAGCAGATTACTGTAGGAGAGGATCTTACCTTTTCTATTCTCTTCTTTGAGTTTCTTTCATGAGCTTCCTCTTCACTTTCATCAGTTTTTCTCTTTAAACTAAAGATGGTCAACAATTTAAATAATGACGTATACAGAATAAATGAATACAAAACATCATGTTATTGCTTTAGAAGTAAAGAAAATATTCAGTAATAAAGCATAAAACCCTCTTAGATCTTTCAGGAAGTGTCAGAAGCACTCATACAAATGTTGGCAACTTGTGTAGAAACAGCTGAAACTCACTGAGGTGAAACGGAGTGTGACGAGCCATCCTTGGGTTCATCTTTCACTCTTTTCCTTTTCAAGCTCTTCTTCTTTGTAGAAAAATTCTCCATCTCTTCTTTCAAAGCATCACTAAAACTCAAGAGAAAAATGATGTTTTTTCTCTAATGCCTAATGACATCCATGATTCTTAAAGTATTCATGAATCAGAGCTCAGTTTTACTCTGCTACCTAATAATCCTAATAAAGGGACACACATCTTTACTGGAATGGGACAGCATCCATTTCAAGTGGTAAACAGTAGGACTTTAACAAGAATCCAAAAGCTCGGACACTCGTACTATGTTACAGAAAAATGAAGTAGGGATATCTGTGATGTCAGAAATCCCTCGTTTATTTTCTTTCTCAATACAGTAGAGTAAACATAGGGCAATGTAATTTTTGCTCTAAAATTGTAGACTGATTTCAAGTATATAAACTAAAACTTTGTTTCTATTTTGTTCAATTTTATTCCTACAAGAAAACAGATTCATTAAAACAATAAAAGACATCTCATGCAGGGAAATGAAAGAGAGCAGAATGAAGAAAAACGTGTTGTTCTGCCACGTTACACGCATACATTCAACAACTGTACACATTGTGACGTAAAATAACTTGCAGATTATAAAAATCAAAAATGGTTGACAGTAGCATAAAAAATAAGATCATTTATACGCATCTTTTTTTACACCTGTATAGTGATTAAGAACAAAGTCATTAGTTGTATTTAAAAACTTATTGTGCCACTGTGACTGAAAGGAAATAAACCTTCAAAGTAAAACTTCTCATTTTCTTAGTAAAACTTTAGTGTTTTTCATTTATTGAGATAAAGAAAAAACACGTTTCAAATGATGGACTATTTGAATAAAAAAAAATTTGAATATAAAACCATATATATAAAAAAGAATCTAGTCATGAATTACATACAATCATACATTCGATTGTCTGCTAGCATGGTGGAAAAGTCGTACCGGAACAAGTCCCTAAAATATTCATCTAAAATTTTGGGAGTTTTTTAGATTTCACCTAAAGAAGAATCAAGTCAATTTGAAAAACATTTGTAACGCTCGTCAGTTTAGATGAAGACTGAAGGTTTTTTAGCTGTTCCAATTTCATTGAGGTGTTTGTGTCCTTATTGATGATCTTCTGCTCATCACAGGACTGTGGTCAGCTAAACTTTGAGGATTTGTGATGTTTAGGTTTTATCGATTGCTTAATTAAACCAGAATTGATTGACACAGATTGATAGAAATATGCATCAAACTGCTTTTGCATAAAACTAACATCTACTAGAAAGCAAAAACAAATGAAATTCAGGCAACAAGGAGATAAAGTGATAAATACATTTCTGTCTTTCATTGAAAATCTGTGTTTTGGTTTTATTAATTCTGTTCTAAATAAAAGGTATATGGATGGTGTTTCTTTTTATACATCATTTTAATTATGTGTAATCATCATTTGGCTCTTTCAAGGTCTACCATTTTAATTCTCAATACATCCAATAAAGAGACATGCATAAACCAACCATTATATAAAATTGTGAGAATCAATGTTTCATTTGTTGATCCGAATTCATGAATTAAATTCCCACCTAAATAATGATTAACAGTTCAAGCCGAGAAGGTTTTTATAAACCAAGTTTAATTGGTGCTGAACTCTTGATTTATTAATGTTCTCATGTTTTCAATCTGATTTATTTTTTTTAAACTCACAGCTGAACAGAAAAACTGCTGAGCAGACGGAGCTTAACAACGGAAAAATCGATGTAAAGGACAAACTAAGTAAATATATAAATAGAGAGACACAATAACATGCTCCTGACCACGTGTAATCCACATATTGGGGTAATTAAAAAACTAACACAAAACAATAACTATAATGACATAATTAGAGCAGTTGGAAAGAAAAAATAATTACACAGCTGCAAGCTTTACTCCGCAGCATCCCTGCAGAGGAGAAACGCGACGGACAGGAAAATGGCCAACTTCAAATTAACGGCTCTGCTGCCAATAAATATCTGCTCTTTGTTCATATAGGAGTTAGTCAACCCTTAGGACACGAGGTGTTTCCGAAACATTGGAGCAGATGTGCTTTTTCTCTCTGTGCAAACAAATATGTTCAGGTTCTGCTTTGGTGTTTGGCCATGATGCATTATGGGAAAAGATACTTTGAAAGTGATTTACTGAACCCTCAGTAACTAGAATGGCAGCACCAACTGAGCAGACTTTCTAATCCGCTGCGGTCCCTGTGCGCTGCCAGAGTATGACCTGATGACTGCAGATAGGAGGCAATTAGCCTTTTTCTGCCCCGTGACTCCATCTGCTCTCTGCTGCATTCTGAATGAGCTCAGCAAAAACATCGTTAAAAAAATGCTGCGTTTACCGCTAACAAAATAGGCTTCAAATCCCCTAAATGTAAATATATTTTATCTTTGGGACGTGCTGTGAGGGTGAAACTTTCAAAGTAACCAATACTATTACCTGGTTTAGCATTGAGGTGCTGATGCTGTGCAAGATTGTGGCCAAAACACCATTCATGTTTATCAAAGATGAGTCAGAGAAGAGATCTTCAGGGATCTTTTTCAGTAAAAGGTAGCCATAAAAAAATAACATCCAAGATTTAGCTTTACATAAGTGACAACGGTCTGCACAACAATGTCTATTTACTTTTGGTTGCAAAGTTAAAATGACAAACGTGGCGACATGAACTAAATCAATTACAAAAGGTTTCCATTGTGTAGGAATCCATATCGCCTCCCGTGAGGAATGGAGAGATTTGGGGGGAGAGGTAAACGCAAATCCTTAATACCAGCAGTTCTCATCACAGCGTGTCACATTCAATCCCGAGGAAATTACCGTCACATCACTGTTCCTAACCTCTGCGAAAGGCCAACGGCTCGCAAGACAAGAATTCTTGGTGTCAAAGACACAAGAGGAGAATTTTTCTGAGTTATTATGCTTTTAATTAACGACGGAAATCCAAAAGAAAAGCAGCTGCGCTACAGCGCTCTGTGGAAGGAAGGAGAGGGGGAGTGCCAGGAGACTTTATATTTTTTCATTGTCTGAACTGCACTACTGACCAAAATCCATAAAACGCTAAAAAGAATTGTAGGTCAGCGAGTTCATTGACATTTACGCTCCACAGTTCTATTAGCCTTATGTTTCTTCAACGAGTCTGCTGGAAGGCCCTAACTGTGTCCGAACACAAAACCCACTCACCTGGAGCAGGTACCACCGGATCCTTAACAACTCTTAAAGCAGTCTTATTCTCAGTAAAGATCATATGATGGCTCTTAAAAAACAATATGCATTGAAATGAAAGGTTTCTTTTCATTCCTGTGTCATCTTTATGCACAGGAACAAAGAAGAGACTTTGGAACTGGAAAACAAAAAGCTAACTAAAGTGCTCCATGAAAGTGTAAAGTTGTTCTCCCATCTACTCTCTGTTCTCATAGATCACAGTGTCATCTGCAGACATTAGGGTTAAGGCTGGATTATCGGTTATAATTTCCAGAATCAATTTGATTAAGATTTATTTCAATTCTTTTGATTCTTCAATTTAATTCAATTTTGAGTTTACACATTTGTTTAGAAATACCTTAATAATCCACTATTTAATTTGAATATATTTATATTAATCTGATCCAGATCACAGACTGTAAATGTATCAGTGAAATAATGAGATTGTTAATATCATCCAGTGTTACATGGATTCTCTAAAGAGAAGTTCTAACAAAAATGTTCAGATCATTAACATTGGAAACATTGTTCTGCTTCTCCTGGAGGACGTTTCAGTTTGGCCACTAGGTGGAGATCGCGCTATAGCATTACGCTTTATTTAAGAAAAAGAAAGTATAAGGAAAAAAACGATGTTTTAGACCACAAATGGTTACTTTAAAAAATATATTCTTAAAAGAGTTTGGAAAATTTATACCTGTGAGCTTATAAAGATGTTCATTTAGTCAGCAAAGTAAGTTTAGGTCGACTGAGCGTTAGCGTTAGCCATCCTATGGGAATTTCTATTAAGCGTTAGCATCAAGCTAGCTGACTTTAGCTTTATTTTCTTAATTTGATTTATATCTTTTATGAATCGATTATTGATTTATTAATCTTAAATCGATTAATCAATTTTTAGATCCGGCTCTAATTAGGATCCAGAGAGATTCACTTCCTGTTCCCATTTCCCCAATCACATCTCTCTTCCCTTTATGGATCTACTCGTCCATCTCCTTCTCTTCAAGCTTACATCCTACCTGAGGAGCACATCCAATGACAACATTCAACTTTAAACCCTCAGGTTGCTGACTGATGTTTTATTTGGTGAAGTCAAAGAACCCCGCCCCCCTGTGGCCTGTGCTGTTCATCACAGTCCAAGATTTGACATTCGGGGTTCTGAAAGTCATCCAACCCTACATCAAAAGCATGTTCTTCCAGGAGGAGGCTCACTAAGGAAATTGAAATTTTTACATTTAGACTATTTGTTACAAAAATAACACTGAAACGCAGAATCTTTTTCGAATGTCTCCTCAGAAACGACGGAGCTAAATCTACATCTAAGAAATAATCCATTTGCAACAGCATGGGAACACTGCTGTGAGACAGATTACACTCAGCAGGCCTTCAGCCACAGTCTGCCACAGAGGCAACTTCCTGCTGCTCATCCAACCACTGAAACAAAGCATGCTCATTTATTACCCTCCTGACAAGCTCCGTATAGCCGTCCTCTGTGCGCACCGAAATTCATTTCAGGGACAGCTTAACAAAATGTACAAAATAAAAGACTTCTGTCCGAAGCCTGAGGACCACAACACAAAAGAATACATTTTAACATCACAAAGAATAAAGAAAGGGGGGAAAAAAAGCTTTTCAGCTTGCAGTCTTAGTCATACATTCTAACATCTTCTAGGTAATGGAAATCGTTCCTACCTGGAAATGCTGACTTGCTGGATTTCTGCCTTTGGCGTCTTTACCTATAAGAGCACAAAACATTTAATTACTAAACAATATCAATACTTCAAACAAAAATCAGGCACCAACTGGCTGATGAAAAATCCACAAATAAAAGTGTTTTTACTTTTATTTTTTTAGGGCTTGAATGCAATTATTAACACCAAAAGTCTAATAAGCCTAAAATATGCAGACTAGTTATATTTTTAGTTGATTGTGAATTCACTGCCAAGTTTCAATTCAAAGTACTTGGCACAAACACATCAGCAGTATGACATCACTCCATCACTTCATTAACACTTTTAGATTAAACCGCACTCATTTCTCTGCCCAATCTGCATGAATAGCAAATGTTATACAAGAAGCGTTGAGTGACTGGATCCGTCTTGACTTAATGAGGCCATGCTAAACATTTTGGTAAATACTGCCAAACGGGGAAAAGACTCCAAGATCACAGAATTATTGGTACACGTCTGTTATTGGTGGAAATTAAAGAAATTTTACAATACAATAGAGGTTTCACTAAACTGATATTAGGAAAAAATCCATAAAATAAGTTTTACCAAAGGTAATGAAAGTGGCTCCAAACTTTATCAATTGTGGCAGCAGAAATTGATTTGAATTATTTCTTTGGGGGTGTTTTAATTCCATCAATACCATACTAATATACTACCAACTAATATAATACCAACATTAAAGAGGGTCAATAATTTTACAAGTTTTATGTTAAGGGTTGCACCAAATATATTTGGCCAAGAATAGCAAGAAAAACAAAAAACAAAAAAAAAACACGCATGTGGCCTTCGGTGGACGTCAGTTAAAGTAAGGCCAAAGAGTGGAATGTGATGCAACGATACGATAAAAGTTTGGGAATAAATGTGCATTGACAATCTTGCACATTTTTCCAGAAGTCAGCAGTGTGGAGGTATTTTAAAGTGACTGAGTGACATAAAAACCACATGTTTCAGTGAATATGGAAGCAAATTATCAAGATGGGGCTCATCTGCTAAAACATTTAGCTGTTAACATTTTTTTTCCTCATCAAGAAGAAGGGTCTAAGGCAGGGGTGGGCAAACTTTTTTCACTTGTGAAAATTAATTTATTTACTTTAAAATAGAACATTTGGGAGTTTTTAATATAAAACTGTGGCTTTGGTTCTAAGTTTGGAGACAACTGCACCAATGAGTTGATGCACCTCAGGTAAAATGCAAATTTACAGAAGTCCTGCGTTCATGTGGTGTTCGAATGATGAAAAAATTAATGAAAAACAACAAAACTTCCAGCACCAAATGAATGCAAAATAACTTTCTGCACCTAGACATAAGGTCAATTATTTGTAGTGCACCATCTTTGGGGAGACACCAGAATCACAAGGAAAAAACAATAACAACAAACAATAAGGATTATCAATATAATTTACTCTAGTCTGGCGGGCCAGATTAAGTAGTTTAATGGGCAGCATATGGCCCCCCGGGCCGTAGTTTGCCCACCCCTAGTCTAATGAAATAAATACCTCCCCCAAAAACAGTCTTTTGGGCCTTACAGTTTGTGGAACTAAATTGTAAAGAATTGTCAAAGTGACGCACCGTTGTACTCAAGGTGTTTCAAGCAGCCACTTTCAATGAAAAGTCTATGCAAATGTCTTGCTTCTGCATCTGGAACGCACGTGATCTGTGAAAGTTTTTTTTTTTTTCTTCCAGTTTTTAAGTCCGGTTGCAAGTCGGGCGTTTATTGATTACGCACTGAAGGTTCAACCTGGTTGAACATTTTCACGCTGAATCATGACAACGCAGCGCTGTGACCCAGATTAAATAGAGACGCGCTCAAAACATGGAAGTACAAATCATTGTAAACATGATCGAAAAGGAGACTAATAATTCCGGATTGTGCCCGGCCGGTTCAATACGATACCAAGATGGACATTTATTGGAAAAACAGAACTGTGAAAACGAAAAGTCTGGAGCAAGATTGGTGGGATTTGCACTACTTTGACCTCTGCCCTTTGTAGGAGGCAGACGAGCGCTAATAAACAGTAATAAGACAAAGAAAAAGAATCCCCTTCCTGCCGCTACCTGCATGTCTGGTGCTTACACCACCGGCTGGCTGCGCATTCATCAAACTCTGTAGTGTGTTCCTGAACGCATCACATGCAGCCGGTGAGAATGCAGCTTCAGACTGGTTAAAAATGCTCTGCTAAAAGTAATTTTCTCATACAAAAATATGCATAACTTAGCACTTTAGTTACTATAAAAGCAACATAACAGCTTGAAATCTCATACTTGGAAATAAAAGTAAAAGACTGGTCTTAAAGAAGTGGTTTTACCTTCTTTTGAGACTTTTCATTAATCACCTCCTCTGTGAATTTATTGGGTTTTGTGCTGTTAAAAAAAAACAAAGAGAAAAGGAACAAAATGAGAAAAGTACAAGTCATGCTAGGTCTGCTGTATGCACGAACACAGGAATGCAACATGTTGACACTGAAAAAAAGGTAAATGTATCTTTATTTTTTTTTTGACAAAGAATGGACCAAAAGTGTTTCTTTATTAGACTCAACAACTCAACTTTCAGAGTTAATTAGTCAGGGCTGTTTGTGCAAAAGCAGACATTCCAAATAAAAATATCAGGCATGCCAGGTCAGCCAGAACAGGGAAAAAATGAATAAAAACTGATTTATTCGCATTGCTGAATTTTAATACGGTTCATATCAGACATTTGCATTTTTATCAAAAGCTCAATACTAAGTTCAATTATTTTTCGAAATAGTGTTTCCATGCAAGAAGGCGTGTCAGGTGTTTTCCTACAATGGCGTAACTTGAAGCAAGTAGCTTCATTTTCCACCGAGTGACACCAAACAAGAATTGAAAATTTCATTCTTCTCCCCTGATTGCAACAAACAAGCATGGAGCAAGATTACAAAACAGCTTTGGCTCGAGGTAAAGGTTGGAAAAACTAAATACACATCTGTCTTGTTAGGCTCATTCCAGCTCTGTACTAAAATGTCACCAAACAGACAAGTATTTCCCCAAACATATTTCTTCTCAGCCTGACCTTTCCATCCTTCAAGCTACAAAGTGGCATAAGCAGCAATCACCTCTCATTTAGGAACTTTTTAATGCACACATTTGAGGACATAAATCAGAAAAAATAAAGTTCCAGGACTCTTGTGGCTGAGGATGATGAGTTGATCCTTAATCACTAATTCAGTCAGTGTGGCATGAAATAACATGAGGCCAGCTCCCACAGTCAGACAGACAGCAACGTGCTCTGCTGCCACTGGCACTTACAGGTGTCTATTCATCTCCCCGCTTTCATCAATTACACAAGCCAATGACAGATGCCTCCACGTTCATTTGTCTGCTCATATATGCATGGTAATAAACGCATCAGATATCAAAGTAAATTAATTTATTCATATGAAGATGGAGTGCCCACTGTACTCTGAAATGAATGCGTGCACTCGATGCCACTAACCCGCCTAACAGCTCAGCCAGTGGAGCCTTCTCATTCTCCATCTTTGTTTGGTGGTGCGCATTTTTTTTAATGTTTCTTCGTGATTTATTTCGTAATATTCATAATTTGTAAAGCAGCTGTGAGTCCTAAGCTAACAGATGATGGATGAGCTGCACTGGAGCAGCAATTGAGTCAGAATTTAATCGGTAACTCAAGGCCCTGAGCGGGAGCTGGGGAGCGGCTTTCGGACGGCCGCCATGTTTGTTTCCGGCATCACTCACCTGTGTTTGATCAGATCTCTGAAGTCACCTGTGCTTTCACCGCCGTCCAACTTCTTCAGCTTTCTGCTTTTCGCTTTCTCTTCTACTTTCACACACTTTTCTCTTCCCATCTTTCAAACCAAGGACACGTGTCAGAAAATAACAGAAAAAAACAATGCAAGCCAGCTAACTAGCTAGCTAGATAGCGCGTGGAAAAGTTACAACATTCAAAATTAGTAGAAGATTTGATCTGAAAAATCATCAAATCGCTTTAAGATAAGTCAGAAAAACATACCTTAACTCTCACCACTACGTACGTCCGCAAAACTGACACGCTTATTTAAAATCTGCAGCTTTATTCCGTCCTTCTGTAACAGGCAGAAGCTTGTGCCGCGCGCGCTGGTTTACTGCCGCTGTGCGGAGTTTGCGTCATCAAGAGCTGCATTCTGATTGGCTAAAACAAATACATTCAGGTGCTTAAAGTGAATAAGTAAACTAGGTTGTGAATGTTTTTAAATAAATAGTTTAAACACGAAAGTAAACATTGTAAACTTGAAATAAATATTGAAAATGTAAAAAATTTAAATTATTTGTTTGTATTTTCTACTTTTTTTGTTGAGCTCGAAGCCCCGCCCCCACCTAAAAATAAGGTCAATAAAGCGGGAATAAAACTGAAAACTGAGAACTGAAAGCAAATAAGGAGAAAGGTGGAAAAAATGCTGAAAATACAAATATACATTATTTATTTATACATATTTGGTAAAAGCTTTTTTTAAATTCAAACTTTAGATTAGAGTTATCTCATTTTCAATTTTAATTTCAAGTTTACAATATAACATTTTGCAAAATGTACTATATCATTTTTAAATTTCAGGAATTCCCCCAAGTGTACAATGTGTACTTTAGAGTATAAAGACTTTTTTTCATTTAAATTTTCAATCTGGTTTTTATTTCATTTTAAGCTGATCTGAATTTGATCCCCTTATGTAAAGAATTTCTTCATTTAAGGTTTAATATTCAAGTTAATATACGTCAAACATGTAGACATTAAATTGAAAATGAAAAACCTCTAGTTTATGATTGTAATTTGGTGTACACTTTCTGAGGAGATTTATATAGATGTCTCTCAACAAAAACTACAATTCAGTTCACATACTCTAATATTTTATTTGGCGGTCGTGACAAAGAACCAATAATTCAGTTTTTGTTCAGCAACTACATTTTTTTGTTATTTTTTTAATTCACAAATGTTGATTTATAGTTATTTTTTTAACCCTAATGTTTAGGTTGGATTTTTTTTTTCTTTCTGTACATGCATACACACACACACACACACACACATATATATATATATACTGTATATATAGAATGTTGATATAATGCCATGTGTTGTAATATTGTATAACTTATCAATTAAAAAAAGTGTCTCCCCCCTGAACCTAAGATCATTGCCTTTGCTAAAAGTTTTTTAGACGGATGGTTGCAAAAATAAATACAAATTAAACATCACAATAACACCACATAGGCTGGTTAGTTCCTAAATAGTCTATGTAAATAAGTGACTGACAACAAATTAGACACACATATCTTAGTCTGACACTTTGATATGTTTAAATAGTTTATTGATTTATTAATTACTGACCATTAGTTCACTCATTAAAGACCAAATTGAAGTTGTAGACACTTAATCTTTGTGTTCTTCCTCTCTGCGGCCTTTTGGCAGCAACAGCAAATCCTCTGCCTCCAATTGACACTTCATTGGGTTTTCTTCTCTGAATTTTCTCATGTCTCCTTTTAGCTACATCCTAAAACAACATATTTGGTATTCTTTTATGATTGATGATATTCAAACATTGTTTTTTTTTAATTCCTGTATGGGAATAATTTTTTTAAGAAAAATTAAGGCATTTTTTAAAGAAATAAAACCATAACTTGATATCTGGTCAAATAACAGACAGAGATGAATCAATTTGTCTTTCATTTTTGAAGATGTTTCACCTGTTGTCCAAGAGGTGTTCCCAATTCTGAAAAACAGTTGCAAGAGTGGTTCAGTGCAATGGTTTACATGCACCCAAGAAGAGACGTTAAAGACATGATCTCTCATTCTATTGGTCGGGAGATTCATGTGCAAAGAAAAAATCCAAGTGGATTCAGCTCGTTGTTAATGGTGTATACTTATTTTGAGGTTTTCTACATTGGCTAAAGGTGCAAAGCCCTTTCCGGTCACGTTCATCCATATTCATGCGTGATCAGGTGTTATCCAGACCCAAAGGGTGAAATTCAGTATCTTGCCCAAAGACACTTTGACCCATAGAAGGTAGGAACTGAACCTGTGACCTTCTGATCAGAGGTCAACTGCTGTCTCTCTGCACTGCAGTCATTAAAGGGGGGTTGGATTGGAAATGGTTTATTTTAATCAATTAAAGCAAGAAAAATGGGCAAACAAGACAACCAACAGAAGTTTATGTGCATACAAAGACATATCACACTTTGGGTAATTTGGCATGAAAGGGTAAAAACATGAACTATGATCCTTGATTTTTTTTCCCTTCTACTTTAATGAGATCAACCTGTATAACTTGGTCTGCAAAGGAATCTTATTCAAATTACTGAGGTATTAATGAGTAAATTACATAAATTAAAATACATGCAAACTGATCAAAAAGACTCAGTTCACCATTGAATTAACTGCAAAGTTTACCTTTTTTTAAAAAGTGTTTACTAGAATTTCTCACATGAGAAATATAATAATAATAAATTATTATAATAATAAATATAATACAACTCCTTAAAAGACCAAAACCAACTCCTTGTACAATTTGACCAGAATGTTGGAAGAATGGAAAGTTTGAAACACCAACACAGTAGCATAAAGTCTATACACAGAATATAAACATTGGGTACAATCATTTAAAAGGGTTATAACCAGTAACTGTATCTGAGAACTGGTCTCCATGAGTGTGACAGCATCCACAGAAAATGTTTTACTTACAGCTCCGTCCAAATGGCGTCAATTCAGTCGCCATTTTTTTCACAAAATATATGCCGCCATCTTGGAGACAGGCAATCTCAGTAAGCAGTGATTGGTAACCACTCTTGCCGAACAGGAGTGAGCTTGTTAAAAGCAGATTTGGGAGAATTTCTCAATCAAATGTTTTGAACGTAAGACAGGAGACCACCTATTTTTCTGAGAGGGACCTGGTTGCAGCAAGATGGCGTCCAAACACAACATCATAGTCATAATTAGCTGCTAGCAGAAATGTGGCAACTGGAGCCGAAAGCAGAATTTGCAAATCTATACTAGAAGATTCCAAACCATAACAGTAACCTTAACCCAGTCACTCCTAAAAACACTGAAGCTTTAAAATGAAAACACTGAAGCTGATAGCCAGTCAAAATATTAGCCAAATGTCAAATTACCAAAAAAAAAAACAAAAAAAAAAACCTTGGTTAGCCAAAACAGCTAGCGTGTATATTTTAGACTAACTCCAAAACAGTCGGATCCGGCCCCCGGGCCTTGACTTTGACACATGAGTTCTAGGGGAAGAGTGGGAACTTTGTTCAACTCAGTCAAAGACTTACAGATAGATAGATAGGTCTTTATTGTCCCTATCACAAGGACAATGAAATTGGAGGAACCGTTAAAGTGTAAAGAAGAAAGTTGGTAAACAGAAATGTCGCAAAGACATAATATAAAATATGTAAAAACCTTTTGGCCCCGTCTTGGGGCCATGTTGGTGTGTGCATCTTCCAGGTCCAGGTCCTCTTGACTTTTGTTGATGCATCTGATTGGTCAGTTTATATCTTGAATAACTTGCTCCGCAGAAAAATATTATAAAAAAAAAAAAGAAAAAAAAAGAGAAAACATTGTCAGCGAGAACATGTTTAAAGAAAAGAAAACAGAGCTTTTTAATCATTATTCCCAGAAATAGAACAAAAAATAAAACAGGTTTTGACTTCTTCTAGCCAGCAGGTACTTGCTGTTTGGAAGCGGTGCACTCGGGGTGGAGGGTAGTTGGTTTCACTCAGTCCAGTTCTCATATATAGTCAATGGTTACAACAAACCCATTTCCCCTTTGAGGGATCAATTAAGTTATTTTTAATTCTATTCTATTCTATTCTATTCTATTCTATTCTATTCTATTCTATTCTATTCTATTCTATTCTATTCTATTCTATTCTATTCTACTCTACTCTACTCTAATATGAGATCAAGTTCAATAACATTATTATATTTGAATAAATCCACCTCTTTGCTCGCTGCCATGACAACCGCACTGTCTCTTTAAGAAACCCGGAAGTGATTGCATGATACCCGACCCGTACAGCGGGCTGGCAGCTCACGCGCTCCTGCGATGATCCCTCACTTCGCTCTTCGGGCTGTTCGTAGCAGCGTGAGGTGCTGGCGTCACGGGGCTGTCCTTAAAGTTACCCGAGAGGCCTCCGCCGTCAGCGGTTGGCGCTGCTTCTCTGCCCGCGGTCGCGCGTCGGGTATGGAGGAGATCCTGGCCAGGGTGGTCGTACCTTTACCCTCATACGAGACAAGAGAGAAATCCCCGCCTCCCCCAGAGTCCAACAGCTTGGACTTTATGCACTTCTACAGAAGTTTAGACGAAGTTGACAAAGTCGAGTTGCTGACAAAGCTGTCTAGAGACTACGGAGTGGACCACAAAGGCGCGTCGGAGCTGGCCGTGAAGCTGCTGGACACGCAGCTGCGCGACCTGGCGACCATCCTGCAGGTCGAAGACCGGCTCCGTTACAGTCTGACGCCCCGTTACAAGCAGCTGCTGTGTCACATCAGCAGGGTGGAAGGCGGGGTGAAGTTTCTGGTGGACCTCCGAGCTGATGTTCTTGAATTGATCACATCCAAAGTCAGCGAAAGCCCTCAAATCAGGGTAATCTGTTTGTTTACATTTTCTACGGGTGCTCGCGTGGTTCAGCCAGAGAACTCGCTTTTCATGATTGACGTCACAGTCCTGAATTCTTTCCTCGATATTGTATTTGGGTGGATGTTTGGGATGGCTGAGCTCAGCTGCCTGCATAGCTAACCTTCACGAGGAGAAATGTGCGCGTGCGCCTTACATGGTTTATATTTCATCACAGATGGTGATGACCTTTACCCCAGTTCACTTGACTTACCCCAGATAATGTGCTGAATTCAATATTTCGGTTCCTTCTAGCGGTTATTTGAACTCAGAACATGGATCAATGTTTTTCCTTAATATTTACCCCCCCACCCACCCATCTAAACAGTAAAATAGACAGTTTGTCAAAGCTGACATCCATCATAGCTGCTGCTAGAAAGATCTCCAGATGAAGGTTGTTGGTTTTTGCTCATCAGACAGGAGCTATTATTTAGAAACCACATAGCCAAAGAGTGTAGAACAAAAGAAAGTAAGAAATATTTAGTTTCTTACATCCAAAATAGTTCATGGAATGATTACTGTGGTAGTTGCTTTTCTAGTAACTTGTGAATACTGGTCTCCCTCCAACTATATATTTTTCCTATTGTAAAATTGTTTAATTTTAAGTAAATTAGCAACAAACCTTTAATATATATTCATGGGCTACGTTTTCATCCTTTATAGTAATTTTCAAAACAAAATAGAGTTTACATAATATTTTAGCAACATGCTAACGTTTTTAAATAATTTAGTTTACTGAGAAATGTCATGCTATTTTGGAGTTTAGCTAATATTTAAGCAATGTGCAAACATTTTTGGCTAACTTCTTGTCTACTTGAGTCTTTCAGGCTAATTTAGAGTTTAGCTTCTATTTTAGGAATAGGCTAACGTTTTTGAGGAATTTTAGGCTACCTAGGAGTTTAGCTAGTATTAAAGTAATATTCTAGCTTTTTTTTGTTAATTTGGCACCTAATGATGTTTTTTGGGTTAATTTGGAGTTTAGCTAATATTTTAGCAACATACTAATGTCCTTAGCTATTTTTTTAACTACTGAAGTTTTTATAGACTAATTTAGAGTTTAGCTACTATTTTATAAACAGACTAGCATTTTTATCAAATGTATTTTTCTGAGGAATTTTAGGCTGTTTTGGAGTTTAAGCAATATGCTAGCTTTTTGGCTAATCTGTCATCTACTGAGGTTTTTTTTTTTTTTTACAATAATTTGGAGTTTAGCTAATATTTTAGCAACATGTTGACGTCTTTGCCTAATTTTTTTACCTACTGAGGTTTTTATAGACTAATTTAGAGTTTAGTTTCTATTTTAGGAACAGTGTAAGGTTTTTACTCCTGTAGCGTACTGAAAAATTTTAGGCTATTTTGGAGTTTAGCTAGTATTTAATCTAATGCCTCCCTTGCCTAATTTTCCAGCCTGGGATGAATAAAGTATTGCTATTCTATTCTATTCTATTCTATTCTATTCTATTCTATTCTATTCTATTCTATTCTATTCTAATCAACGTGCTAGCTTTTTTGGGGGGCTAATTTAGAGTTTAGCTCATATTAAAGCAACACACCAAATATTTTTGCAAAATTGGCACGTATTAAGGATTTTTAAGCAATTTCACTACAAATTATTCAGAAATTTAGGTAAACTTACGCGTTCTTTCATAGTTCCTACATGAAATTTCCAGTCTTATGGCAAATTTAACATTTTGCAAATAGCTTTTGCGTTTTCAGCAAATAACTCCAGCAATTAAAATAAATTGCATCACTATTTTCAGCAAAAAACATTCACACTAGCATCATTGGAGGTAATGTAACTTTTCTAGTTAGAAATTACATCTGAACTGTAGGCAGGACCTTTGATTACACTCTCCCCTGCTAGCTTATAGCACCTCACAAGTTCAAGCTAACATTAGTGTAGCAAAATGGCGAGCAATATCGGAGCTATCCTGCCGTACAGTTTTGAGTCATGCTGGCAGCTCAGACGAAGAAAAAAAAAGACGTACGTGGATCCATTTGTCTGCAGGTGGATGCATCAGAATGAAGCGGCGCGGGGAGACTTTGGCTCATGTCAGTGTCTGGATCACAAACCTTTGCGTTTTCAAACCGCATGTGTTCATCTACTCCCGACCCAACACTATCTGAATAAAGAAATCCGTATTTTAAACATGAAAAAATACTATTTAAAAAGTGAAATAATATTATTTCATTTATTATTTGAAAAATGCTACAAGAACATGTTAAAAATAAAAACACATTTTTTATTGGAGTAGGTCTTTAAGCTGTTCTTGTGGCATTTATCTGATGTTGGTCCTGCTGCTCTGCAGAAACTATGTCCTAGAATAGAATAATTTTCTTTCCATATTGGCTAAAATAGCAACATTAAAATTGAAAGACTACTGGAAATACTTGGCTAAAAAGATGATCAGAGTGGGACTTTAGAGCGTAATTGAAAGAATAAAAAGTCTATTCCCTTGTACCTCATTGTTCAGTGAAATATAATTACTGCTCTTTAATTCAATCTGATCCTGGAGTGTAGCGGCATTCATTCTCATCATTTTTCAGGTAGCATGCTCACTAACTTTTATTCCATGTACCTGGTGCATACAGATGAGCACGACTGCTGCATGCTCACTCTGTGCAGTCTGCTTACTTTAGATTATAATTAGATTTATAAATTGAACATCGGCTCGCTATAATCCTGTGTTTTGAATAATTGCTTTTTATGTGTCACAGAGGCCTGCAGCAGCTCTTTAATTGTAATTATAAGCCCAAAGCTCCTGTGGTGTGATGCAAAAGCTCTTATTTTGTATTGGAAAAATGCAAAAATCCTGCAGTTGCTGCAGCAAAAGATGCAGTTCTTTCAAACGGGCCACATGAAATGCAGTTTTTTAGGTAATTTACTGATTAAAATGGAAAAGCAGCATCAGTAAGTGGTGAAAAAAATCCTCCTCTCTGCTCTGGGTATCAATCTGCCAGATAGGAGCTGCTTTAGCTGTAATTGATTCTAGTCAAAATAATGATGTGAATACATTTCTGAAACACTATTTTTAAAAACCTGATGTGTTTATACTGCTGAAGTTGACTTTATAAGCCTGAATGGAGCTGAAGGAGCTCTCATTCTCCTTCTCGGATCTTTATGTAATTTTTCGGTTACCTGCGGTGAGGTGGTTCAGATGTATTTAATCCCAATAACTCCTGCCCACTGAGAGCTTGTATAGCTCGCAAAGGTCCAGGCTTCCTACGGAGTCCTTTGCTCCGCCGTGACCACCGTGCTCTGGGTGAAGTCTTCGCTTGTTGTTATTGCTGGGATTGATTGGGCTGAAAAATGAGGAAAAGGTCAGTGTAAATATAAAGCTTTTAGAGTTGAAATTGATGGTATGTGTAAGCCGGCAGGAGGACGAGCTTGGCGATCAAAGCAGCGGGATTGCTGACCTGAAGCAGAGAAAGAAAGAAAGTTCTGGCTTTAGTGACGTTTGCCAATCAGGAAGTTGAAGTTTCTGTGGTTCTTTGGAAAAATTAAGCTAAAAATGTGCAGCAGATTACAATTTCTCTTGTTCAGGCATTAGATTTTTGACCCTATATTTCAACTCACAAATGAAGTCAAGGCCCGGGGGCCGGATCCGGCACTCCAGATCATTTTATTTTAGTTTTCTATTCCTGCTGTAAAGTGACATTCCCTGCAGTCCTTACATAGTGACCTTCCTGTTCGTTCATATCTTTTTTTTTGCTTATTACTTTAAAACGTGTCAAAGTCACGGCCCGGGGGCCGGATCCGGCCCTCCAGGTAATTCTATCCGGCCCTCCAGATCATTTTATTTTATTGTTATTAATGACCCGATGTTATCTTGGGCTCATTTCTAACTTGTATAATTTTGACATAATATATTTTTATGGAGAGTAAAATATTGAAAGTTATTTAAGGTTTAAGTTGATTTATTCTGGAATAACATTCATGCATTTTATTATTCAGAATTATGGTAAAAAGTTGTAGTTTTAAAGTTTGAAGAATTGGCATTCTGATACTAAATGCTAAAATAGTCCAAAAAAACTTATGCTGTTTAGGAGTTTAGCCAATATTTCAGCTTCATGCTAGCTGTCTTGTCTAATTTAGGCTTTTTTTTTTCGTTTATTTTTGGCTGTTTTAGAGTTTAGCTAATATTTCAGCTATATGTTAGCTATCATTTGACCTTGGGAGAGGTTGCCATCTTGAATTTTCAAAAAAAAAGTTACCCTTTGTTCCTTCTACAAATGTACAGGTCTCTTAGGGATTTCAATCCATTGCCTCCTTACTCATTGAGGATCATTTGGAAGCTATTTGGGAGAAAATTTTTATTTTAAATAATGTACATTTGTACATAATATAGATCCTGTTGGCCGGACATGTTTTACAGGAATATTATGAAAATGTAATGTCTGAATCGCTGGCTCAAGCTGAACAAAATGATATATTATACAATAGGATCAAATTAGGAATGTGGGTGTGGTTAGTAAAAACCTCCGTTGCTAAGCAAATCAAACAAATTACTTTTGCATTTTCGCATAAAAATGACATAGAATTGTTCATCACCACCAGGCGACCAAAAAAAATAAAAGGTTTCTATGGAGATAAACCAAAACAAAAGCCGCCATTTAAAAAAATATATATTTTAGCAAACGTTTGGTGGGTGAGTTGTGCCGTACAACGGCACTTGCTGCTTTAATTTATTTTTTTAAATATCTTGTATGCATAGTTAGGTTGGCATAAACGATAAATAGTATAGATTGGATATTTCACAAAACCTTTGTGTGATTGTCCATTGTTTCGGCAGCCAGCTGAGTAAATGTTCAGTTGTTGGAGGTCTTTTGGCCTCCCGAAGACCCGGTGTTGTTTCCTGCTAAACCATTCAGTTTAATCTCACAATAACTGCAGCCGAGTGTATAGAAGGTCTTTGTCAGAGAGGCTGGGTGTCATCTAACAGCATTATCGCCTCGCTTGGTTGCTGCAGCTACAGTGTCAAAAAGTGCTGCTTGATTTAATGGAGTGCAGGTTTTGCAGCTTTGGCTCCGGCCCCCCCGGCCCCCCGGCCTGCTCCGGATCCTCACCTTAGGCCTCGGAGGACTTCATCTTCTGCAGGGTCAATGGAATACATATCTGGGTTTGATCTCCCTTTTGTGTGGCTGAGAGTTAGCTTCCCGGGGCAGCAGCTGCTCTATTCTCCAACCGCCGGCCCTTTTCTACATCAATAACGGCTCCGGATTATCAGAGATTATTTCACTCCAGGCGCTTTGAGGAATACAAATGCTTCTGCACAAAAGCAGGGATGGAAGTTTTGCTGAACTTTTTTTACAGCGTTACTTTTGATTTGCTTTCTTACTTGCTTTGAAGAATTTTCTGGCGTATCTGAGCTGGAAAAACATGGAGGTTTGAAGTATGTTTGAGCTGAAATGTAGTTAGTTTTGGATCTGATAAATCCACACCGGGAAGTTCTGCCAGTGGCTTTATTTTACTATGACTGCTGTTGTGCTTGTTTATATTAGCTATTATAATGATTGACATGCCTGCATTAAAGTCAGCCTGAAGAGAAATCGTTGGGTTGGAAGAGCCAATAAGAGCTGCATTTATGTACTGGAGTGTGTGGTCTGCACGCGCTTGTTTGTCTGTTTGCAAGAGATTTGCTTTAAATGAAGTCTGACCTTAGCCGGAGGAAAAGGCCTGCTTTGAAATGGCAAGGTGTTTATTGAAGTGCCCCCTCTACGCCCATCGCAAACTCCAGCAAATCACTATTCATAATGTGAAAACATTCAAACGGCACACAAAGAGCAGGGGACCCACAGCCGGCGCGCAGTGTTAGATAAGGGGCCGGAATTGTTCATTTTCTGCAGATAATCTGAGGAAACTTCACTGTCACTCAGTAAAATGCAGCTTTTGATCTCTGTCAGTAGAAGAGGCGTTTAAAGTTTTCTATTCCTGCTGTAAAGTGGCATTCCCTGCAGTCTTTACATAGTGACCTTCCTGTTTGTTCATATCTTCTTTTTGCTCATTACTTTAAAACATGTGTCAAGTCACGGCCCGGGGGCCGGATCCGGCCCTCCGGGTAATTCTATCCGGCCCTCCAGATCATTTTATTCTATTGTTATTAATGACCCGATGTTATCTTGAGCTCAAATCTATCTTGTGTAATTTTGACAAAATATATTTTTATGGAGAGTAAAATATTGAAAGTTATTTAAGGTTTAAGTTGATTTATTCTGGAATAATATTCCTGCTTTTTTATTATTCATAATTATGTTAAAAAATTACCGTTTTAAATTTTTAAAAGTTGCCATTCTGCTAGCTTTTTGGACCATTTTGGCATTTACTAAGATTTTTTAGGCTATTTTGGAGTTTAGCTAATATTTTAGCTACATGCTAGCTCTTTTGGCTAGCTTTTTTAGGCTGTT
>NC_050517.1:31504362-31510762 GCF_002922805.2 Oryzias melastigma | reverse complement strand
AATATTTTAGCTGGCTATCAGCTTCAGTCTTTTCGCAGTTTTTAGCTATCAATTTCAGCATCTTCAGCTATCAGCACTAGCATCTCCAAATTCCGCTTACAGCATTCACACTAGCATTATCACAGGTAATGCTATATATTTTGTTCATAAATATGTTCAAAGTTATGGTTTTAACGTTTTAAGAATGTAGTTTTAGAGTGTTCAATAAATGTTTATCCTGTTCCTCCCGCGACTTCAGGTGTGTTTTGGATTATGGCCTCCTGTGTGATTGAGTTTGACACCCCTGCTTTAACTTGACTGAATATTTTCATCTACATGTGTTTGCATTGTTTTAAAACATCCTCTCTCTTTTTAATCTCCCAGGAACTTAGCAGCACTCTGAAGAGCCTGCTGTCCGAGTGGTTCTCTGTGGGTCTGCTGCGGCTGGAGAGGATCACCTGGCAGTCTCCATGCGAGATCCTGCAGAAGATCAGCCAGTACGAGCTTTCCTGCACCACACACATGGGGTTTCTCTGCCCGTCTGAGCTCAGAATGTTTTGTTACAGTCTTAAATCACTTATATAGTTACCAAAATAACATTTTACCTGCTGCTGGTTTTATTTCTGGGGAAAACTTCAATTTCAATTTAAGTTTGTATGAGTTGAGTATTAAGTTTGAACTGAAAAAAAATAAAAAAATAATAAAAACCCACAGAATTAATTATTAATTCTTTTAATTATGATGATGCTATTTTTTAGCCCAAATCAAAAACCTTGTGTTGTTTAGAAAAGAAAAAAAATCTGAAGCTCATGAGAAATTCACGTCTGGTTTGTGGGCGGGACTGTTGGTAACCCTACGTTGGTATCCCAGCATTCCTTTGTTTACACTCTCTCCTGCTAGCTTACAGCTCCTCACACCACTTAACTGGTGCACCAAAAAGGGCGAGCAGCCATGGAGCTATCCAGCTCCACAGTTTTAAGTGAAATTCCAGCTCAGACAAAGAAAACAAAGACGTTCATGGATCTATTTATCTACCAGAGGAAGCATCAGAATGGGGCGGAGCATGGAGCTTGTGGCCCCGCCCAGCGTTTTTTATGGCACAAATACAACTGTTTTCAACAATTTGAAAAATTTGTATTTATATAGCATTAAAATGCAAACATTTTAGTACAAACATGTTACCTTAAACAAACAGCTGCTTGGACTGTTTTCTCATGATAACGAGATCAACTATCTTGTTATCATGAGAAAATGAATTTCATTTTCTCATGATAATGAGATGCAGACTCTTTACCTGTTTTGTGTCTGTTTATTCTGTGGTTAACAACTAAAGAGCAAAATTACACACTCCATAAAATATGTTTTTTAGTCATTTTTTTTATTTATTAGTGGGTCTACGCTCTTTAAACACCTTAATTCTATCTCATGCACCAGCCCTCTTCCTTTTATTTCCCTCCAAATAAATCGATTTATTGACAAAACCGACAGAATTCAGGGCCGACGAGCATCTCCATGTGGTGCCTTCACTGAGCTCCAGACATTAGCAGACCCAAACAGCCACTGAGACCAACTCAATCCGCTACAATACTTTTTTTTTAATTTAATCGACAAAACAAAGCAGTTTATCACAAAAAATGTGTACAATTAAATCAATCAATTATAAATTGATCAGTTTTTCTGATATTCAGCATTTTCTCCGATAAACTGCTTTGTTTTGCTGAGAATGTCCAGAGTTCAGTGAACGCACCATGCAGAAACGCCCGGCGTTCTGTCGTTCAACCTGTTTGTTTGGGGGTTTTAGGGAAATAAAGTAAGGAAGATGGAATTAAACCATTTGAGGAGCGTTGATCGACGAAAACATCAAGAAATAGACTAAAAAACAACTTTTGTGGAGGGTTTTCATCTGTTCATTCATTCATGAATGGACGAATGAGTGTTTTTATCTGCTGTTTTTGTTGAGACTTAAAACAGGTCAGGTCTCAGAGGGAGAGAGAGACACTACAGTTTATTCTTCATTATCTCATTATCAACAGAAAGCAAATTTTGTTTTTTGTGAAAATGAGAAAGTGGATCTTGTTATCAGAGGAAAATGATATATATATATATATATATATAAATGTAGGGAAGGCTGTTTTTGGCTTCTATAAAAACAAATACATCTTTGACACAATGTTGATCTGAAATATATTCTTACAATATATTGTTTTTGGTCCTTTAGAAGCTAAAATATTCTAAATTCCCTGTTTTAAGAATCATTTTAGGTCCAGAGAGAAGTCATTAATTGACTTTATTTTTGTATTCATTAGTATTGATTAAAAACAAATCATCATATTCCTAAAAATATACTTGTAGAAACTTCTGTAATATATTTTTAATTTATCTTAGAATATTTTTATTGCTTAAAGTAAGTAAAAAACATTATTTAAAAAATAGCTATATTTTCTTATTTAAATCATAAAATAAACCTCTAATTTTTTAAAGAACATACATTTATATGCTTAAATAAGCTTAAAAGGCTGCTGATTTTTTTTAAAGCACAGATATTAAAAACTATGAGAACCTGATAAAAATTAGATTACTTTCTGGGATTTAGAGACGTAATAAAACTTCACAAACAAGCTCTGGTTAATTGTGTTGCATTTGAACAAATTCTTCTTTAGTTGAATAATTTCATCTGCCTCCTGAATCAATAAACACTAAAAGCTCAAATGTAGTAACGTTCTGCATTCGGTGAACTAATGAATCAACCTGTTGATTAGCTGCACTCAGTGTTCCAGCTTTTTTCTTCATTTTTAAGTGCATTTCTGCCGTTTCTGTTGTTCTTCCAAACACGACCAAGGAAGTCAAGTACAAACCTGTAACCGCCTTCATTGATGAAGAAATAATGAAGCAAAGCCTCACACCTGTCCACAGAGCAGCTTTTTAGTCAACTGTCCAAATACATTAAAGGCCTGTCATTTCTAAAGCCGATTCCCTTCGTTTGAGCCAAACAGCAGCTCTGGGATTAGTCCAAAACCCGGTCCTCCACCTGAGCCGCACTTCCTCCGCTTCAGAGGCCCAGTTCAGAAGAAAAAATAAAAAAAACTTAAAAAATAATCAGTTTTCATGTAAATTAAAGAAAAACAGAGGATTGAATTCACTTATAAATTATACGTCGAGGTCCAGACTAGATCCAGTCCCCAGAGAAGATTTTGGATGACTATTAATGCAAACAAAACCCAAACATTCGTCCATATGGAAGAAGATAGATAGATAGATAGATAGATAGATAGATAGATAGATTGATAGATAGATAGATAGATAGTTGAGTTGTGGCGGAATAATAGAACATTCTGTCCTTTGGAGGATAAGATGATAAAAGCTACTGATACCTTATTTCAACAAACCTAAAGCTAAGCATTGGTTCAGGAGAATACATCAAACGTTTTCTGTCATAAATATCCAAAACTCACCAGGATTTAGGCTTTACCAACTTTAGCTCTCAAAGAACCAGAACCAGCTGGCCGGCCCGGTCCTTCTGGACTTGGTTTGTCCTAAAATAAATAGAAGGAAAGAAAGTTCTGAGATCAATTCTATACATTATTATTCTAAATATTCTTCCTTTAACAAAACTTGGATAATAATAAATGGAAAACATTCAATTTCAGATGCTAATGACACTAACAAGAAAAATATTTGGCAGAAATGATGAAACCTTTTGTACAACAGACACACACTTGTTTGTTTAATTTCTTTTTATTCCCCAGAGGTTATGAAAGAGGGTCGCGAATCACTTTTTGTGTGAGTCAGCGGTCCCCAAACTACGGCCCACGTTTGGTCCGGCCCCCAAACACTTTCAGAGTCACATTTTTTTTTCTCAATCTGACCGATCGAGGCTTATTATTCCACGCTTCTTCAGTCTGAACTATGATGGGAGAGGATAGACTATTGGTTTCATTTTTAAAATGTTTTAGTATTATTTTTTATATGAAGATTACAGTAAGGAATTATTTAAGATTAAAAAGTTTAAAAAATTAGCATTCTGCTAGTTTTTTTGGACTATTTTAGCATTTACTAAGATTTTTTAGGCTATTTTGGCGTTTAGCTAATGTTTCAGCTACATGCTAGCTGCTCTGGTGAATTTATTCTTTTTTTGTTTTTTTAGTTTATTTATGAGTTAAGCTAATATTTACATACTAGATGTTTTGGCTAACTTAAGCTTTTATTTGTAGTTTTTTAAGCTGATTTGTAGTTTAGCTAATTTTTCAGCTACATGCAAATTGTTTTGGCTAATTTAGGCTTTTTTGTTTTTGTTTTTTAGACTGTTTGAAGTTAGGCTAATATTTACACACTAGCTGTTTCGGCCAGTTTATGATTTTTTAGTGTTTTAAGCTATTTTAAAGTCGAGCTAATTTTTTCAGGTACATGCTAGCTGTTTTGGCTAACCTAAGTTCATTTTTTTTATTCGTTTTTTATGCTAATTTGGCATTTAGTTAATACTTTAGCTGGCTATCAGCTTCATCATTTTCAGCTAACAGTTTTAATCTTTTTCAGCTATCAGTTTCAGCGTTTTTAGCTATCAATTTCAGCATCTTCAGCCGCCAAATCCATCTTACAGCATTCACACTATCATTATCACGGGTAATGCTATATATCTTTTTCATAATTATGTTAAAAAGTTCCAGTTTTAAAGTTTTAAAAATATAGTTTTAGAGTGTTCAGTAAATGATTTTAGCTCCTGTGCGATTGAGTTTGACACTCCAGCTTTAGTACAATCCTGTCATGAGAAAAGCAACTTTTAAATTCTAAGTTTAAACTGCAGATGAAGTAAGAAAACCATAAAAAATCCCGACCAATAGAAACAGCAGGGATATAATGTTAACCAGGCTGTCAAACTGAAGGTTTCCTCTCCTCTGGCAGGTACGAGGCGGTGCATCCTGTAAGGAACTGGACCGACCTGAAGCGCCGGGTGGGTCCGTATCGGCGCTGCTATGCCTTCACCCACGCCGCCATGCCAGGGGAGCCGTTGGTGGTGCTCCACGTGGCTCTGACGGAGGAAATCTCCGATAACATTCAGGTCTGAGGGTGCAGCCTGCTGCTGTCGTTTTTTTGAGATGAGTTGAGATTGTTTCTGTGAGGAAAAACAATAGCAGGCGCTCTAAATTGGACGTCCCTGCGGGAGCGGCGCTCCATTCTTTTTCTTGTCGTTTCGTGTGAGAAAACTGTGCCGTTTCTCCACGCTGATATTTGATAATATTTCAAAGTGAGAAACTTTCCTCCTTTTGTGCCAGGAGCTCTGAAACAGTTCATTTGTAGCTATTTCCAGCCTCGGCGCTGCAGCTTAGAAATGGCTTCGTGTCGAGACGGCGGATTTATTTCGGTCACTCAGCAAAGGTGTGTTTGTTCCCTCAGAGTATTGTCCGTGAGTTTGCAACCCTGGACTCGGAGGAGGATGTCAACAAGATAAATTCTGCCATCTTTTATTCCATCTCCTCAACCCAGGCGGGTCTGCAAGGAGTGGAGCTCGGCAACTACCTGATCAAGAAGGTGGTGCGCGAACTGCAGGTGAGTGAAAAGAGGCTGAATAAAAAACAGAGGAGCAAACAGGAGAAAGCCGCATTTACAAACATTTTAGGTTTTTTTAAGTAGCTTTAAGGATTATAGGAACAAGGTAGGATATATTTTTTCGATCATCTTTTGATCTATTTTAATTATTTTCATCAAAGTGTTTTTTTAAAATCTTGAAATAAAAGGTCACACAGTATTTTTGTTGTTAAATACTAAAATGTGTGTATGAAATTGTTATTTTATTGAGATGTACCTGTGAAAGGAGATACTTCAGTTTTACCACTTTTTCTTATGTTTTTCAGTTTTGCAGACATCTGCGTTCATTTTTGGGCAGAATGAGTCAAACTCCATGACTTCAGTTCTGACCACATTTCAGTCATTTGAAAAACAAAATCACATTCATGAGTTTCATTCTCTAAAATTAGCCTGCAGAACCCACCAGGTCAAATTAGGCCACCAATTTAATCTCATTTATTTAAGATTATAATAATCTTTCCTTTTTTTATTGTTACTCATCTTTTTGCCACTGTTAGTTGCTGCCACCCAAAAGTATAATAATTAAAAACAAGTGAAATTTTATGCAGATTCTGTATTTTTAAACCTTTGGATTTTCTTTCTGAATTTTAAAACATTTAATTTTCTTTTTGAATTTCTGAAAAGTTGGTTAAAAAAAATTCAGAAAGAAAATTTACTAACTAAACTCCAAAATAGCCTAAAATGATCAGTAAACTAAATTAGCCTAAAGGTGTTGCTAAAATAGAAGCTAAACTCTAAATTAGCCTGTGTCAGCATTTGACACAGTTGACCACTCCATTCTTTTAAATAGACTTCATGACATGGTTGGAATTACTGGAAGAGCTTTTAACTGGTTTAA
>NC_050517.1:31492710-31504338 GCF_002922805.2 Oryzias melastigma | reverse complement strand
TTGTTTGTTTTTATGTACAGCACTTTGAAATGTATTTGTATATATGAAAAGTGCTCTATAAATAAAATTAATTTGAATTTGAATTTAAAAACCTCAGTAGATAACAAGTTAGCCAAAAACGTTAGCATGTTGCTGAAATATAAGCTAAACTAAAAAAACATTAATATTACTATAAAATATGAAAACATATTCCATGATTATATTTAAAAACTTGTTGTTAATCTACTTAAAATGTAGAAGTTTGAAGACTTTCTCATTCATTTTCTATGATGAATATTTTGCTTAATATTTCAAAACTATAAAGTTTATGAATACCAAAAATACAAACGGTGTGAATGCTTACTTAGTTAGCATTGGTAACTGTCTTCAATGCTGTTTCCATCCAAATAATCTATAATATATAGAACTGTGGAAACCTGTTTCTGCTTCACTCTCCTGTGAGGTTGAAACACCTGAAGGCTCAAATCTTTAATTTTACTGTCAAAAACATGTTTAGTTTTTTAACTTTGAATGAATCTGAGGTTCTTTGTTGTCCAAACGGACGCTCTGTGACTGGATGGTTTAATTCTGCTTTAATTCAAGGCTAAAGTGGGTCTGAACTTCTGCAGATGACTGTACGTAGAAGCAGAGCTGCACTCAGCAGACAGCCAGCAATGACATTTATTGCATCTCTCTCAATAAGAACACAAGGGCCCTTCATTGTGGGCCACTTCACCCTGCACTCGTTAATGATTGCAGCCCTGAATGAAGCATTATAAGCCACTCTAGCCAACAGATGGGGAAAAACACTTTACAGCATATCCTCATAAAATCAGCTTCAGGCAGCTTCGGCTTTATTCACAGAGCAGGAATATTTGGATTGCTGTGAGTGGCTCACCTACTGGCATTTTAACTAATGAAAACAAGGTGATGCTGTGTACTGAAACTGGAATATATTTACATTTAAAGCCTTAAAAAGGCCTTTTTTAAATCAGATTTATTTTGATATTATTGAAAGAATTCAGAAAGTGACCTTAGAATGTGATTCTTCCATGTCCGTGTAGAGGAATAAAGTATCCCAAATCGCTGCTGTTAGAATAACGTGGTAGATTTCAGCTGTAACAGTCAGAAAAATGTCACACTTTCGTTTTATGAAAATATTTCTGCCGGATTGCTGTAATGCTAAAACCGTCTGATCCCTTTGACATTAAAAGCAGTAATCTAAGGCGTAAAGTACATTTTTTATCAGCATCTCTTGATGCAAGCATGTATTAATCCAGGAAGGAGAGAACATTTTGATGACATTTAAAAAATAAATGCCCCGCAGACACACGATCGGGTAAAAATACGGGCCGTCCTTCCTTCTGTAACTGGAAATTTCCCTTTTTGGGCAAATTTATTAACAAGTTTTTGAGGTACATTGTTTATCAGCTCAAATAAAAAGCATCAAAAGAGCTTCACTGGAAACACTAATGCTTTATTTTTAACGATAAGTCTGCTGTTGGATGTGAATCTGTGTCAGAGTGGGACCTCGCTGCTTTTTGTGTATCTTTTTTTGGGGGATCTGAGGTTGATTCTTATTTTAGCTCTTTTGGATTCCATCTTCACTGGGCCACCCTCAGAATGTGTGGAGTTCAGTGCAAACTTGTGGGTAAAGCACAGGGAGTGTGTTCGGTCCTGCGTACAGAGAAAAGTTTGGATTATGATGTGGGTTAGAGCTACATTGGGGGCTCGTCCGGGATTTGAATCTCTCGCTGCAGTTACATGAGCTACATATCCATGATCGGATCAAAGATCGTATTAGAGTAGAAATGTGTACATGAACCCTGGAAAACTTTATCCAATTATGACAAACGTTTACATGTGCTACACTTCTGATGGGAATAAATCATTTAATGCGCAGAAGTATCTAAAATACCAGAAATAGTCATAGAAGAAGCAAGTTCTGTTGTAAACAACCAAAGCTGTGAGTGAGATGATCTTCTGAGTGTGCTTTTATTATTATTAACAATATAATTTTCTAAATCCGTGTGGTCAGTATCATTCTTGGCCGCATGGAGCTGGAGGAAGGGTTAAAGCTGGTTTATTCCTTCAAGTGTTAGTAATCACTCGTGTCACAGTTGTTGCATCGCCATCAGAGTGGAATCACTTCAGCTGCAGCAGAATTAGAACCTGCTGGTGACGACACCCGCAACCGAAATGTCGGAGTGCAGTCGCGTGCTTGTTGCGCAATTTACCTTGAATCTATTTCAGCGATTAGAGTACACGGCTACGGAGAAAACTCTGTCCAAAAATATCTCTAACATTAGAGATAATTAAAAATTACAGAAGAAGTTAGGAGAGGAGTGTCAAACTCAATCACACAGGGGACCAGAATCCTAAACACACCTTAGATCAAACAGGATAAACATTTATTGAACACTCTCAAACTACATTTATAAAACTTTAAAACCGTAACTTTTTAACATAATTATGAACTAGATATATAGCATTACCTGTGATAATACTAGTGTGAATGATGTAAGCTGAATTTGGCCGCTGAAGATGCTGAAATTGACAGCTAAAAACACTGAAGCTGATGGCGAGCTAAAATATCAGCTAAATGCCATATTAGCCTAAAAAACGAAAAAAAGAAAAACGTAGGTTAGCCAAAACAGCTAGCATGTAGCTGAAAAACAGCTGAACTTCTAAATATCCTGATAAAAATGAAAAAAACTAAAAAACAACTATTGTGTAAATATTAGCATCACTCCAAAACAACCTAAAAAAATTTAGAAAAAAAGCCTAAATTAGCCAAAACAGCTAGCATGTAGCTGAAATGTTAGCTAAACCTCAAAATAGCCTAAGAAATCTTAGTAAATGCTAAAATAGTCTAAAAAGCTGCAGAATGCCAATTTTTAAAACTGTAACTTTTTAACATAATTCTGAATAACAAAAAGGCAGGAATATTATTCAGAATAAATCAACTTAAACACTAAATAACTTTCAATATTTTACTCTCTGTAAAAATATATTTTGTCAAAATTAAACATGTTGGAAATAGGCTCAAGATAACATCGGGTCATTAGAATAAAACGATCTGGAGGGCCGGATCCGGCCCCCGGGCCTTGACTTTGACACATGTACTTTAGGCCTTGTTTAATAAAAAGGTTTATATCTTATTTTAAGTACCTATTTTAGTACTTTGTTCAATTTTTAAACCATTTTGTGTTTTTTTAGCTCGATTTAGCAGCGTTTAGCATGAATACAGACATGTGTTCAGACATGAAGGGAATTGTACCTCTAACCTCGCCATTGTCTGCTGTTTTTTTTTTTACTTGAAAGCTACATTTACAAAGACTCGTAACCTTTCGAGGTTTTTTCCCAGAGATTTACCTCCCATAAAGGGAAAGAGAGGAACATTGCTGCCACAGAAAGATCACTGTAATGACGGACGGATGATAAAGTGGGAATGAAAAGGTCAAAGTCGTGATTTAAGGTGAAGAAAAGATGTCTCGGCTTTCTGTGCAGATGAGGCCCTAAAGCACAGTTCAGGCGCTGTTAGTCCTCCTCCGGGGCTTTCCCTCCTGGTTCCCTTAACACCTCGCTGCGGTCTTCAGACTCATTTCCACCACTCTCTTTCCTGTTGACCCTTCGTACTCCGAAGATGGTAAAATCTGCCATGATGGAGTGAGCAGAAGCACAATGTGGAGCCAGCGGGACACGGAAAGTGAGACGGTACGCTTTTTGAGATGACGGCGGGGTGAAATCAAAGAGGAAGAAAGGCAAACAATGTTGCAGACGGCGGCAAATTCCACCCGGGGTTGTCTGACACTTCCACTTTCATCTGCTGCCTTTTACGTTTCCACCTGCCGCGCTCTTCCATCACTTATCAACGCTGAAGCCCGAATATGAGGAGAGGAGTGTGAAATGTGTTTCTTTGCTGTGAGGGAAAGAGGACAGTGGGTTGGTAGAGAGTTCAGGAAGCGGGTGAGTGGATGACACGTTTATGTGGGCAGGAGGGAAAGATGGAGATGCAGGAGAGAGGAGGGCATGACAACGGAGGATGGATGGGGGGTCCATCCATCTCCATCAGCAGAGGAAGATTATAAAGCTGGGGAGTTGATTTGTAATGAAATCTGTGTCAGAGGAGCGACGGCTGGAGTGTCGAACTCAATCGCACAAAAGGACAAAATCCAAAACACACCTCAGGATAAAACAGGATAAACATTTATTGAACACTAAAACTACATTTTTAAAACTTTAAAACCGTAACTTTTAAAATATTTATGAACTAGATATACAGCATTACCTGTGATAATGCTAGTGTGAATGGTGGAAGATGAATGTTGCTACTGAGGATGCTGAAAATGATAGCTGAAAACAATGAAGATATTAGCCAGCTAAAATATTAGCTAAATGCCAAATTAGCCTAAAAACAAACAAACAAAAAAACTTAGGTTAGCCAAAAAAAATCTAGCATGAAGCTGAAAAATTAGCTAAACTTTAAAATAGCATAAAAAACAGAAAAAAGCCTAAATTAGCCAAAATTGCTAGCACAAAGAATATTAGCATAACTCCAAAACATCCCAAAAAGACAAAAAAAACAAAAAAACAAACAAAAAAAAACAGATTGGCAAAAACAGCTAGCATTTAGCTGAAATATAAGATAAACTCCAAAATACCATGAAAAACAAAAAAAAGCCTAAATTAGCCAAAACTGCTAGCATGTAAATATTAGCTAAACTTTAAAATTGACCAAAAAAAAGGAAAAAAAAATCCTAAATTAGTCGCAACAGTTAGCATGTAGCTGAAATGTTAGCTAAACTCCAAAACAGTCTAAAACATCTTAGTAAATACCAAAATAATCCAAAAAGCTGCAGAATGCCAATATTTACAACTTTAAAACTGTAACTTGTTAACATAATTGTAAATAACAAAAAAAGCACTTTTATATTTAGCATCTTGGGATTTTTTTCTAAAACTTTTTCATTTAAGTTTAAAAATATGAAAAATCCCTTTAGAGTAAATTCATCATCAAAAAGCTTCAGCATCTTCACCGACCACATTTAGCGACTAGCATTCACTGTAGCGTTATCACAGGTAATGTGACTTTTAAAGCCGTTTTCGCCTCCATAACCTTCAGCTTTTATCCGTTTGGTTGTTCACATCAAACTTCCCTCCTTCCGTTTCAGAGCGAGTTCCCTCACATGGCCCAGTTCTCCAGCCTGTCTCCCATCCCGGGCTTCTCCGTTTGGCTTCAGGGCGTCTTGAACCAGTACAGGAAGGACAACAGGGGCTCGGACCTGCTGTCGGAGCAGGAGTGGAGGGAGGTGGAGCAGGCCACGGACTCCGGCGCCGGGAGCCCGGCCGCCGACGCGCTGCGGAAGCTCATCAGCAGCGGCGAGTGGACGCGCTCCGACAGGCTGAGCAGCGTGCTGGAGCCCGTCCTGATGCGCCTCTGTGCCTGGTACCTGTACGGCGAAAAGAGGCGGGGCTACGCTCTCAACCCGGTGGCCAACTTCCACCTGCAGAACGGCGCCACCATGTGGCGGCTCAACTGGCGCGCCGACACCAGCCCCAGGGGCGTGGCCAACTCCTGTGGGATCATGGTGAACTATCGCTATTTCCTGAGCGAGACGTCCAGGAACAGCGCCCTCTACCTTCAGAACAAAGTGGTGGCGGCGTCGGAACAGGTGCTGGGACTGGTATCGCAGTTTCAGAAGAACAGCAAACTGTGACGGCGTTTTTGGTTTGCTCAGATTGCACATGTTGTAAATAGCAGATTGAGTGAGATGTTTCATATGTTTTCTGCCCTGATGTCAGTGGAAGCTGATGAAGAACGAGGAATTTAAATATTATTTTTGAAACCAATAAAGCGATTCATCCCATCTGCCTTTTTGCTTCATTGGTTTTCAGCCGGAGTTGTTTGATACGGAGTTAGAGATTGGCTGGACAGACGGCTGCTAATGAAGCTCAAGGCACCTGTCAATGCCAGAGCCTGCTCACGGATAACCGGGATGGGGGGGTCGGGGACTGAGCTTCTGCGTCCTCCGCCTGCACTGAACACGAAGACGTGAACTCACACATCCCTCCAGGACTCAACAGGAACCGTTGGCTCCCTCTGACCCCGCGCTGTAATGTTTTTGCCCTGGCAGACGCCCACACGTGCTCGCTAGCGCCCCCTCCCAGGAGAGCCATCCCAGATGTCCTAACTGCTCTGTACAGGTGCCAAGCAGACCTGCTATCAGCCCATTGTTGTGAAATAATATATCACAGCAAGTTGACTGTGAAATTACATTTTATCTCTCCAAGGAGCCAAACTTTCTTTTCATTTTTTTTCTCCCCTCCCTCGTTTTTTTTTTCTACTCTTTGCGCCGCTCGGTGTCCTAGAAACTAATGGAGTGAGAAATAAAGTTAAAGTAAATGACTAGATTGATGGTGTTCAGTTGTGAGGGGGGTGGGGGGATAAAGAGGCATAAAGAGGACGGTTGATTAAAGGATGCCCTTGAGAGACGAGCGCGAGCGTCTCTGGAGATGTTGGCGACAGGAAGAGACATGCATCTCTGTGAGCAGACATGTAAAGATGATCGTATGGCGGACACGGTGGTAGGGGTTGCTATGGAAACAACACGGATCCAAAAATGCCTGTTTCTTTTTTGACTCACCCTAATGAACAACAATAGCCGTGGATCTGTCGGGGTTCTAAGGCCGTAAGCTTTTTTTTATGATAGGTTCCTTTTGTGGAATATGTTTTATTGTGAGAGACAGAAGCTTCTATTTGTTCCCCTTGAACCAGAAAAACGAAGTGCTCATGACGGGCAGTGGTAGCTTTAAAATCTGATTCTCTCTTTATTGAAAGCTGCGTCTGTCCTCAGTGAACGGACCAGAACCAGATACGATCCGTTTCCCCACACCGTATAGCAGCGGTCTGCAACCTTTAACCTTTAAAGAGGCGTTTGGGTCGATTTCTCATTGACCATAAACCAGTTGGAGCCACACATCCTTTAGAAAAAGAAGATTTTGTATTTATTATGTTATTGGTGTTTTAATGAGAAATACATATATGTATAAAAAGAAATATTACCGTTTTTTCAGGAGTTTAAGTCACATGATCAAAAACTGTCTAATCAAGAGGAAGAAAATAATATATAAGTCGCACCTATAAGAGAAAAGTCTGACATTTCCGAACAAATCCGCCCAGCCCAGCGCAGCTAAAAAAATAAAGAAAGAAAGAAATACAAGAATATTAATGTTTCTGATCTGTCCCAACCAGCAAGGCCAGATGGGCCTCAGATGGTTTAAAAGTGGGCAGAAAATGTGGGTCCCAAACGGGTTTACCCTGTGGCCCCACTAGTGTTTTCCCACATTGGTTTAAGTGGGTACTAAGGTGGTTGGCTCGCTACGCTAGCCAGCTTGCTAGCTCGATAAAGTGGAGATTGATGGAGCTCAATATAGCAGAGCTAGCTAGCTTGGTACAGCGAAACTCGCTAGCTCGCTACAACAGAGCTCATTACAGATGAACTCGCTAGCTCGCTACAGCGGAGCTCGCCACAGTGGAACATGCTAGCTCGCTACAGTTGAGCTTGCTACAGCAGAACTCGCTAGCTCGCTACAACGAAGCTGGCTAGCTTAATACAGTGGAGCTCACTAGCATGCTACGTCGCCAACCCGGAGGCTGGCTAGCATAGCTAACCCACTGAGACCCCATTAAAGTAAATGTGGGCAAACACAGGTGGGACCATCCCCGAAACTGCAGACAAACCATTCGGGCCACATTTTCTGCTCACTCTTAAACCATTTGGGCCCACCTGGCCTCACTGGCTGGGGTATCAGGAAAATATTAAAGTTTAAGAGGAAAACAATCAGAATCTCTTCCATGTTTGTTTTGGACGACACTTCTGCCACTGTCAGTATCAAATACTTCAAATGCAGCGCCCTCTAGTGGTTGTTAGTGGACACAACAGCTAAAAGACAACCGGAGTTTACTGGGAAAATAACAAATACATGAGCCTTTTGATGCAAAAAAACAAAAACAAAACAAAACACAAATAAGTCGCACCCCCGTTCTAAACCCTTAAAATACCTGCGACTTATACTCTGGATAATACAGTAAATGTTAGCATTAATAAAACAAACTTTAAGAGAAAATGTGCTTTTTTCAGCCCAAATTTGAAACAGTTTATAACTTAACAGAGTTTCACATTACTTCCTTTCAAAATAAGACTTCCTTTCAAAATAAGACTTCCTGTGTCACATAGGATCATCTCGATGGAGGAAATAGTGGTTGGTTGTGTACTCTAGCAATAATAGATATATATTTTTAAACGTTTGTGGTGCTTCTTAGTCAGAAATTCATCTAGTTTTCTAATTTATCACACAGATAACTAACTGTATTGTTTTAACCATGAGGCAGAGTTAAAACACTGTCATTTGTCAAATGTTTAGTTGTCGATCATCAAACCACTATAGTGTACTTTGTGCAGGTTGCAGACCCCTGCCTCACAGACTAAAGAAAAGTAATTTATGAAACACTGATCCAGTCTACTCTCTAAGTGTTTAACAAGTTTAATTTAAAGGAGGCTCTGGAAATGAATGCGGCCTGATCCTCTGAGATAACGCGGCGGAGAACGGCAGCAGTTGACTTGATTAAAGATCAGTGATCAAACATGAAGAAAAAGGTAGAATTGGATGGAGAAATGAGAAAGTCTTCTGATCCCCGAAGATTTGGAGACCAGTCTCGGTTTTCATCTCATCAGATTGCAGCTTTGTCATATTCCCGGTTGTGCGCGTGGCTGATAACGGCTTCAGAGCCAACTTCAATATCTCGCTACTTTTCAAAGAACCGCACAAGACCTAATTACGATTGATTACAAACTCTCAGCCGCAGAAATTCATGCTTCATTTTAAAATAATTCACCGGCAGTCCTAACTTTGTAAGACATTCCACGTGTGAAGGTTTGGTGCGTTTCGTTTGGGAAAAACTGCTTTAAAGAAACTAATGCATTTCCACACATCAAAGAGATAGTGAGAACGAAACGTTGAGAGATTTAAACACTTTATCCTCATGGGTATTGTTAGCTTAAAGAAGAAAAACAAATGATTTAAAAAAAACTCAAAACTAAATAATTGATTTTTGAAAATTAGCTTCATCATTATTGATACAAATGATCTCAAAACTTGATCAAATCTTGGGAAGAGTGTTCTGGTGTCATCTGTCAGAGGCGTCTGGTTGCATTAGATGTTGTGGAGTGTGCTCCACCAAATCAATATCAAAGTCATTCTGTCCATGATGTCCAATATTTGATGGTTTTTTCCTCAAAGAGGAGAAAGTGCCGCCATGTCACATCTGATTGATCCTCAAAGACATCTTTAAAGGCAGTTTGGAGCAGACTTCATCCCGCGGAGGAAAGCTGTTGTGAGCTGGAGCTTTCACTTTTTAAGTCCTAATTTGATCCAATATGAAGTTTTTGTAAGTTTTCCATGTTTTAAGAGTTTAATAGAAAGTTTTTCTGGAAAAATCTGTCCAGAAAACCTCGATAAATGAGCTCTGACGAAGCTGTATGGAGAGAAAATAGACTCACATCCATTCATGCTTGACTTGAAACTAACTACTTAGATTTTCACTTTGAACTTGACATTTTGCCACTTTCTTAAACAGAAACGTTAAATAAAATCTCAAATGATGTGTTTTTACATATAGGCTGCACTTTCCCTGCAGCGTCTTCGACACAGGACTATTCCGTGGGCGTGGCGCAAGGTCCTCCTCAACACCAAGACGTTTTGTATACTTTTGAGTAGAGCTGTCAGGCGATTAAAATTTTTTATCGCGATTAATCACATTTAGTCTAGAGTTAACTCGTGATTAATCGCAAATTCATATGCGGCCTTTTTTTAAGGAAAAAAATGTGTGCTTCGTGGAATTTAGCATTATGAAAACAAGAATGGTAAAATATATAGTTTTCCTCAGAAATACTTTATTTTGTAACATTGTATTGAGATAAACTTTCTTAACAATAAAAGGCTGTAACATAAAATGCTTAACAAAAGCCCAAGTCCAAGTGAAGGGCATTTTAAATTCAAAACTTCAATCAACGTTCAGTAAAATAATAATGATACAAATTTACAGCATCAATAGAGGATTTCAAATCACAATTCAGCTCCGACGGGTGATTCCTCATGATCACAGACATGAACGCACGGGATTACAAATACCAACTAATGTAAACTGAATGATCGGGGGTTTCTGGAGTGTATTTGATCACACTCCAAAGTTTGAGCGATCTTCAGTACCTCCAACCACAACCAAAGTGTCATTGACTTTTGACCTCGTAAAGAAGCCGCCATCTTTAATTTTCAGAGAAAATGACCTTAAGAATCCGCTATAAACTCCTCCTGGGGATTTTGATGAATCGCCTTCTACCTCCTCGAGTATCAAGTAGCTACTCTGGAAAATATTGCTGGAAATAGAAGTTTTAACGTAGTTAATATGAAAAGCTCCCAAAAGTGGCATTCCCTGTTGTTTGAAAAACATTTTACCAGAATATTGTGAAAATGTTCTAAATAATTGTCTCAAGCTGAATGAAACCATACGACAAAGATTCATTAGGAATGTGGGCGTGGTTAAAAAATATCCTCTAGTAGCAAGAAAATCCAAAAGTTTAATTTATCAGATTCTTTTAAAAATTAGGCGTGTTCGTCCCCCCAGGCGCCCACCCCAAAAGGGAGAGTCACATCTGATTGATCCTCATAGACATCATCAAAGGCCGTTTGGATCAGAGTTGATCCCACGGAGGAAAGCTGCTGCCTCATTCCACCAAATATGAGCTCTTTGTGAATTAATATATTCTGAGTTTTATAAAAATTTTGTTTCATTTTTGGTAAAAATCTGCAAATAAATTCCATTGATTTGTTGTCATTGTTTCCTGGAAAAGCTCCTTCAATCAGAGAGTGCACATAAAGGAGTCCATGTGACGTCCTTGCTCCGGAGCGACGCGGTCGAGTACGGCGGCGGCGGCGCCTGAATGGACGACTTCCTGGAAACAGTGAATTCATTTCCTCAGAAGAGAGCCGAGTTTAAACTCCAAGCTCGCAAATTTTTGCAGAGTTTGAACTTTTTTTGTAGCAGAGTCCTGACATTTAAATGAAATTGATGCCCCCCCTTTGCTTGTGTAACCTATTACAGCGAGGGCTTTGGTACACATGGTGGAATGTCATTGTGCTTCTATTCACTGAGCGTTCACAGGAAACGGGTTTCTGGATGATTCTGGACCGGCTGCATACCTGCAGGCCGCTCGCCTCACTCCACGTGTGTGTGGGGGGGCAGGGGGTGCTCAGGTGTGTTAATCTATTCTTCCTGGTTGCTGTCCCTGGTCCTCCTTCATGCTTCTCAGCTCACATCATCACCATTCTCCATCCCCCCTCCCCTGTGGTAACCCGGCCCGCATCTTCAACCCATCCAATCCTTTGGAGCGTCTTCAAAGGGCTTCACGCTCTATGAGCAATCAGGACACGCCACACACCACCCAGACTTCCTGAGATCTGCCTCGACTGTACGTGGAGTGACCTCTAGGGGGCAGTAGAGTTTCACTCAGACCGGTTTGTGTCTGTGGTTAAAACAATACCTCACAAACAGCATCATTCCTGTATGTTTGAAATTTACCATCACTT